>NC_134488.1:115427739-115668760 GCF_040206685.1 Ascaphus truei | reverse complement strand
ATTATGGAACCAGAGAGAGTGCAGAGAAGAGCCACCAAATTAATAAAGGGGCTGGGCAATCTATCTTATGAGGAGAGGCTAGCTAAATTAGATTTATTTACATTAGAAAAGAGGCGTCTAAGAGGGGATATGATAACTATATACAAATATATTCGGGGACAATACAAGGAGCTTTCAAAATAACAATTTATCCCACGGGCAGTACTAAGGACTCGGGGCATCCCTTAAGGTTGGAGGAAAGGAGATTTCACCAGCAACAAAGGAAAGGGTTCTTTACAGAACTGTGATGGCAGATCAGGGGCACAGCTATAGCCCGTGCAAAGCCTGGGGGCCCGCGCTATTGGGGGGCCGCTCTCCCCCCCCTGTAAAGATAGGCTTGGGAGGGTAGGAGGAGACCGGAGGATGCGACTGCAGAGTGCAGAGCTGATCACAGAACAGCTGGAAGGAGGAGGCTAGAAGAGCAGTCTTCCTGCTTAACCACTTCAGGCAGCAGGTGGCACTGCAGATCACTCCATTGCTGCTGCTCCTCTCTTCATCTCCCAGTTCCGTGTGTCTGTGTTGGTAAGTGTGTGTGTGTGTGTGTGTGTGTGTGTGTGTGTGTGTGTGTGTGTGTGTGTGTGTGTGTGTGTTGGTAAGTGTGTGTGTCTTTGTTGGTAAGTGTGTGTGCATGTATGTGTTGGTAAGTGTGTGTGTATGTATGTGTTGGTAAGTGTGTGTGTGTGTGTGTGTGTGTGTGTGTGTGTGTGTGTGTGTTTATAAGTGTATGTTGATGTGTGTGTATTTGTAATGCATATGTCTGTTTCATGCATTATGTGCATGTATATGTGTGTAATGTTTATGTGTATGGTATGTGTGTGTTACACTAATGTTGCATGTTTGGTATGTTTGTATATGGTGTAGTGTTTGTGTGTGTGTATGGGAGGGAAGGGAGGAGAGATATGATGAGGGGAGGAGAGATGATGATGATGAGGAGAGGATGATGACGAGGAGGGATGGGGAGAGATGAGGGATGATGATATAGAGCAGGGGAGCACAATCTTTTTCTCCTGTGCCCACTCTCCACCTCCCTTCCCTTACCTTGGTTGCGGCATTCTGGGCGTCATGATGTCACGTTGCCATAGCAACGTGTTGACACATTGCCATGGCGACGCGTCCCCAGAAGCTGTCTGAACCAAGGTAAGTGAGGTTTACAAAGGCCTTTGCCGCTTCCCTGGCATTTAATTTAAGTGCCTTCGGGAAGCACGCGGGGCCTCTGTAAACCCCGCGTCCCCCGCAGATAATCTCGTGCACACCCCTGAGATAGAGGATCAGGGAGAGAATGGGAGGGAGGGAGAAAAAATTCTAGTCAGTATTAATATTAATGGGGCCCTGAAATATTTTTTTGCTCGGGGGCCTGCGAATGTCTAGCTATGCCACTGTGGCAGATACAGTAGATTTGTTCAAAAAAAGGTTGGACATCTTTTTAGAAAGGACGGGTATACAGGGATATACCAAATAAGCAAACATGGGAAGGATGTTGATCCAGGGATTAATCCGATTGCCAATTCTTGGAGTCAGGAAGGAATTTATTTTTCCCCTTATGAGATATCATTGGATGATATGACTCTTGGGTTTTTTGTTTGCCTTCCTCTGGATCAATAAGTATAGATATAGGATAAAGTATCTGTTGTCTAAATTTAGCATAGGTTGAACTTGATGGACGCATGTCTTTTTTCAACCTCATCTACTATGTAACTATGTAACTGTGTTGTTACAACCCTGCACCAAATCTCTTTCATGCCAAGCGACCAGAAATAACCTCATTCTGCACCCCACAACGCACACTTCCCATTTGACCCGCCTGCTCATCCAGGTTGGGAGTGCCCATCACACAGACCTGTAACCCCTGCGCTGCATTGCAATACCATGCTGGCCAATCTTGGCAGCAGAAGAGTTAAACGTCAGGTTCTCACCTGGCAGCAGGTAGATGGCTCCCCACACACACAGCCTCTGCCTAGTTCCAACAACAAACAGTGATCCGGATAATACAATATGTTGTTTGTTGTGCAAACAGAAATATGGATTGAAAGAAATGCCACTGTTTGCTGCATGCTCCCCTGAGTCTCACTCTTCCAGGGACAGGTAAAGCGCTGGGTTGTTGCTATGTTACTTTTTGATGGGTAAACATGCAGCTGTTGCCAGAAGAGTCACAGCGAGTTATTGATCCATCATCAGATAGGGTAGGCAGATGGCTCAGCAGGGACAGCTGGGAGGGTGGCTGTCAGTCTTTCAGCAAAATGAAATTAAAATAGCGGGCACAAAACGTATTTTCCAGAATTATAATTTAACCCAGTGATGTCACTTTAATCCAGTGCTCCATTCCACTCATTCTTGCATGTGGGTTCTAACAGCACTCTATGATAAATATAAAATAATGGAGAGGTTCTTTTAGGGGAGAAGCAAAGGTATTAACTTCCAAAAGTCCAAGTGACCCCACCTTCCCCCCTGAACAACGATGCATTCAATCAGCTTCTTTTTTTTTGTAATTTACATTTTTTATGAAATTCTTGGCTTCAGACATATCGTATTTCCTTCCAATCTTTCAAACAAGATGCATTGGTAGTCTCCAATATCATGAAAATCATATACAAATCATAAAGAAATAACCAGAGGGAAATGGGGGATGGGGGGGGGGGGGGGGGATTGTGTTGAAGATCCATTTTGTCTTTTGTTGTCTAAACTTAGATGGCTTGTTCTGGCTCCTCTGCGGTCCCAGTCCCAGTCTCTCTGTCCCAAAACCCCCATTATGAGTCAAAGGAGAAGCATCAAGAACTATCAAAGCAGTATCGTGGCGGGATTCACTCCTGGGATGTCCGTCTGGGCCAGCCACGGCAACCAGACTTTTTGGAATTTATTGCCAGTCATTCACCAAACTTGCTAGTTTTTCCATCTGGCACACAAACCAAATTTTATTCCTAATTTTGGCCACTGTTGGGATCTCATTCTGTTTCCACAACGCCGCGATCTCACACCTCGTTGCTGTCACAAAGTGGGCAATTAATTTAGCGCTAGATCTGGATATACCCTGTAGAGGTCTGTTAAGCAAGAACAGCCACGGGTCCATTGGGATTACGAGGCCCAAAATCCTCTGTAGCAAATCCTTAATTTGCTCCCATAGGGGAGTCAAACGAGTGCAAGACCACAGCATGTGTAACAAGTGCATTAAATCTGCTTTAATGCTCTTGTAATGTCGTGGAAATGACACAAGAACTTGCACTTCACACAGACCTTGTACTTTTCCAGAATGGCACTACGCTGATTCAATACAACAAAGGACTGGTTGAATTTTGGTAAATTTTTATTTTTTATTTTTCAACGATATGTGATCACATCTTTATGGCATTCAGTCTGTGGGGTGGCTTAGAACGCTTGCTCCAGCTTCTTTATGGCATTCAGTCTGTGGGGTTGCTTGGAACACTTGCTCCAGCCCAATGCAACTTTGCCATAGAGTAGTTCTCCAGGACTTTGCCATATGACTCTCATACTCAATTGTAATGCCCCAAAGTAGTCACATCGGCACTTAGATCAAGGAACAGTTACAAAGTTAGATCATTTCCCACAGAAATAGTTAGTCAATCAGGTAATAAGAAGGCAGTTAAGAACAGACAAACAGCGATACATAGATAGATAAACAAATAGACATATAGATAGACAGATCTTTAGATAAATAGAGAAATATGGGTAAATAGATAAAGGTATCTATCTGCCATGTTGATGACCGCTCGCCCCCTTGGGCTTCCCACTTTCTCTCACTTACTCTTCTTTTGGCCCTCACCAATGGACTGCAGACAGCACCCACAAGGATGGCCACTGCCTGGACCTGGTTTTCACAAAAAACTTTTCTCTCTGACTTCTCCATTCCCCCCTTTCCTTTCTCTGACCATCATCTCACCTCATTTTCTCTCTCTCATTTCTCCTCTTCTTCCCCTCCATCTACCCTTCATTTCTGCAGAGACCTGTGTTCCATTAATCTATAGGCTCTTGACACCACTTTGCGCTCCTCTATCTTTTCTCTCTGCTCCGCTACAGACTTTGACAACCTAGTCATGAACTACAACTCCAGGGCCGCCAACAGAAATCTTGGGGCCCGGGACAAATGAAAGGAGCAGGCCCCCCCCCCGAACCCATAGCGTATCCCCCCCCCGAACCCATAGCGCAGCTACCACGAAAAAATATCTTTTAGCGCTAGGGTGACCAGATTTTGAAAATGAAAAACCGGGATATTTTTTTTTTTTACATAACAGTTTATTTATTGTAGTACACTTATACTTACTACCCTTAGTCCATGTTACATAGTTGTGTGTGTGTGTGTGTGTGTGTGTTGACCTCACTAATCGAACAAAAAAATCCCAGATGTGAATGATTCTGAACCCCTTAGCCAGTGTCAGGATGCCCTCTCTTCACAATTTCTAAAGCAGCAATCCCGCCTGGGATCTTACCTTATCCGCAGTCCCTCGAGGTACTATACTGGAGGGGAGGTGTTCCCTACCTGTCTTCCGATGTCTCCCGCGTGAAACTTGAGTCAGATCTGGAAGAAAGAAGGGTAGGTTACTTCGGTGTAGGTATACGGCAGTTAAGATAAGGCAGGGAGGGTGAGAGAGACAGAGAGAGAGAGGGTGAGAGAGACAGAGAGAGAGAGGGTGAGAGAGACAGAGCGGGAGAGGGTGAGAGAGACAGAGAGGGAGAGGGTGAGAGAGACAGAGAGGGAGAGGGTGAGAGAGACAGAGAGGGAGAGGATGAGAGAGACAGAGAGAGAGAGAGAGAGGATGAGAGAGCCAGAGAGAGAGGGTGAGAGAGAGAGAGACAGACAGAGAGAGAGAGACAGAGGGAGAGAGACAGACAGAGAGACAGAGAGGGTGAGAGAGAGAGAGACAGAGAGAGAGAGAGAGAGAGATAGGGTGAGAGGGGGTGAGAGAGAGGGTGAGAGAGACAGAGAGAGAGAGGGTGAGAGAGACAGAGAGAGGGTGGGAGAGACAGAGAGAGAGAGAGGGTGAGAGAGACAGAGAGAGAGAGGGTGAGAGAGACAGAGAGAGAGAGGGTGAGAGAGACAGAGAGGGTGAGAGAGACAGAGAGGGTGAGAGAGACAGAGAAGGTGAGAGAGACAGAGAGGGTGAGAGAGACAGAGGGTGAAAGAGACAGAGAGGGTGAGAGAGACAGAGAGGGTGAGAGAGACAGAGAGGGTGAGAGAGAGAGAGACAAAGAGAGAGAGGGTGAGAGAGAGACAAAGAGAGAGAGGGTGAGAGAGAGACAAAGAGAGAGAGGGTGAGAGAGAGACAAAGAGAGAGGGTGAGAGAGAGACAAAGAGAGAGAGGGTGAGAGAGAGACGTGAGAGAGAGACAGAGAGACAGAGAGAGAGACAGAGAGAGAGGGTGAGAGAGAGAGAGGGTGAGAGAGGGTGAGAGAGAGAGAGGGTGAGAGTGAGAGAGGGTGAGAGAGAGAGAGAGGGTGAGAGAGAGCGAGAGGGTGAGAGAGCGAGAGGGTGAGAGAGAGGGTGAGACAGAGAGAGGGTGAAACAGAGAGAGGGCGAGACAGAGAGAGGGCGAGACAGAGAGAGGGCGAGACAGAGAGAGGGCGAGACAGAGAGAGGGCGAGACAGAGAGAGGGCGAGACAGAGAGTGGGGGAGAGAGGGGGAGGGAGAGAGGGAGTGAGGGAGACACACACACGGGTACACACACACACACACACACACACACTGGTACACACACACACACACACACACACTGGTAGACACACACACACACTGGTACACACACACACTGGTACACACACACACACACTGGTACACACACACACTGGTACACACACACACACACTGGTACACACACACACACACACTGGTACACACACACACACACACACACACACACACACACACACTGGTACACACACACACACTAGTACACACACACACACACACACTAGTACACACACACACTGGTACACACACACACTGGTACACACACACACACACACACTGGTACACACACACACACATACACTGGTACACACACACACACACACACACACACACACTGGTACACACACACACACACACTGGTAAACAAACACACACACTGGTACACATACCCTGGTACACACACACACTGGTACACACACCCTGGTACACACACCCTGGTACACACACACACACTGGTACACACACCCTGGTACACACACACACACTGGTACACACACCCTGGTACACACACACACACACACACACACACTGGTGTGCACACACACACACACACACACACACACACTGGTACACACACACACACACACTGGTACACACACCCTGGTACACACACACACACACACACACACACACACACACACTGGTACACACACACACACACACACACACACTGGTACACACACACGTACACACACACACACAGACACTGGTACACACACACAGACACTGGTACACACACACAGACACTGGTACACACACACACACAGACACTGGTACACACACACAGGCACTTGTACACACACACACACACACACACACACACACACACACACACACACAGGCACTGGCACACACACACACAGACACTGGTACACACACACAGACACTGGTACACACACACAGACACTGGTACACACACACAGAAACAGGTACACACACACAGGTACACTCACACACTGGAGTACAGACAGAGGCAGCCACGAGCAGGCGGCTCCCCGCCTCCCCCTGCACCCACCCCCGCGCCCATCTCCTGCACCAAGGGGGGGGGGGGGGTGGATAGGAGCGCCGGGACGCAAAGGTACAAACTGTGCCCCCTCCCCCGGCGGGCAGCCACGGGTTGCCGGGGCAGAATGGGGGGACACCGCGTAGCCACCACTGCCCGCCCCCGCGCCCATCTCCCGAACCAAGGGGACTGTAGGGGAAGAGAGCGCCAGGACAGGAGGCAACAGATCAAAAACCCACCTCATATCACCCCAGCGGGCAGAGGGGGGGGGGAGACACCGCGCAGAAGAGCCAGGAGCGGGCAGAGACACACACCACGTGTGCTCTGCCGCAGCAAGCGGAAGCCCCGCCCCCAGGCACACTGGTCCCGCCCCCAGGCACACTGGTCCTGCACCCCGCCCCCAGGCACGCTGGCCCTGCCCCCCGCCCCCAGGAACCCTGGCCCTGCCACCCCCACGGCACCCTTCCTTCCATCCATTCCCACATGCCGGGTCTTGGTTAAGGATGATGCCGGGTGGCGGGGCTTAATGCCGGGACGCAGGGGATTGGCCAACAAGGTAGGAAACTGCCGGGGGGGGGGGGGGGGGCATTAAAAAAAAAATACTTACCAGCCGGGCTGCTGCAGTCTCCTCCTCCGCGCCGCCGCATACTCGCGCACATCAAACAGCGCACCGCAACTAATTACTAGCGCACCGCCGGCAACGCGGAAAAAAAAAGGGAACACATGGAGGAAAAACCGGGACATTTCCGGGACACACAGGAAACCGGGACAGCTCTCGAGAAACCGGGACTGTCCCGGCAAAAGGGGGACGGGTGGTCACCCTATTTAGCGCGCAACTTTTACTTAACTGTTTTCTTATTGTGATACAGAAAAAAACATTACAATGCAACCTATTTATTTTTATATTTTCAACAAAATACATGTGACTGCCTGCCTGGGTGGGTGAGTGGGTGAGTGGGTGTGTGGATGACTGGGTGGGTGAATGTCAGTAGAATGACAGTTGGGTGAATGACCGTGGGTGGGTGAATGATGGTGGGTGGGTGAATGATGGTGGGTGGGTGGGTGATTGACGGTGTGTGGGTGGGTGATTAACGGTGGGTTGGTGAATGATGGTGGGTGGGTGGCTGGGTCAATGACAGTGGGTGGCTGTGTCAATAACAGTGGGTGGCTGGGTCAATGACGATGGGTGAATGACAGTGAGTGGGTGGGTGAATGACAGTGGGTGGGTGGGTGAATGATAGTGACTGGGTGGGAGACAGTGACTGGGTGGGAGACAGTGACTGGGTGGGTGACAGTGACTGGGTGGGAGAGAGTAACTGGGTGGGTGACAGTGACTGGGTGGGAGAGAGTGACTGGGTGACAGTGACTGGGTGGGTGACAGTGACTGGATGGGTGACAGTGACTGGGTGGGTGACAGTGACTGCATGGGTGACAGTGACTGCGTGGGTGACAGTGACTTACCTTGACCGGGTGGGTGCAGCTTGTCACCGGACTCTTTCCCCTCCTGCCCCCGATATCCCCGCGGCAGTTGCCCGGGAGGGGAGGTGGGCTTGGGGCCGCGGGAGGTGGGCTCGGGGGGAAGCCACGGGGGGGGGGGGGCCACGGGAGGTTGGCTCGGGGGGTCCACGGGAAGCTGGCCGCGGGGGAAGCAGGCCGCAGGAGGAGCTGGTACTTCCCCCTCTGTCCCACGTTGGGAGCGGGCCCTGCGCATGCGCGCCGGGACCGCGGGGGAATAGCCGCCATTTTTTAAAAACTTTTTTTATTTTTTAAATTTATTTAATCAACTGCCGCCCGAC
Source organism: Ascaphus truei (assembly GCF_040206685.1). Classification (NCBI taxonomy): domain Eukaryota; kingdom Metazoa; phylum Chordata; class Amphibia; order Anura; family Ascaphidae; genus Ascaphus; species Ascaphus truei. Next base: position 115,660,223 of record NC_134488.1, on the reverse strand, counting down.
CACACAGGGGACCTGGTCGGCCGGGCCCCCCTGACCTACAGGGCCTGGGACACCAGTACCCTTTCTCCCCCGCTGTTGGCGGCCCTGGCATATCCTCCTCTCTTGATCTACATGCCCCTCTTTTTCTCTCCCTTCTATTACCCTGGCTAATCTGCCACCCGCGCGTGCTGCGTTCCTCCACTCGTTCCTCTGAATGCCTCTGGAGGAAATCTCACCCTCTCGCAGACTTCCTTCACTACAAATGTATGCTATCCTGTTTCAACTATGCCCTCTCTCAGGCTAAACAAAGCTACTTTACTTCACTAATCAACACTCACAAGTCTAACCCACTCCGACTCGTCTCTGTCTTTGACTCTCTACTCAGACCATTGTCTGTTATCTGTTTTTCTTCCTCCATTTCACCTCAGGACTTTGCTGACTATTTCAAGACAAAGGTGGATTCCATTCAAGACATCTCCTCTATATTCTCCTCACATTCTACATCTCTTCCTAACTCTCCTCCAGCCTTCCTTTGCTCTTTTTCCTCTGTGTTGCTCCTGATCTCCTCTTCCCCCTCTACCATTTACTCCATTCCCTCCCATCTCCTCAAACCTCTTGCTCCTATTCTAATCCTCACACTCACACATATTTTCAACTCCCCCTTCACCTCTGGTACATTTCCCACCTCCTTCAAACACGCAATAGTTATACCCTGACTCAAAAACAGCAAGTTTGACCCTACCTGTCTCTCTACCTATCGTCCTGTCTACCTCCTGCCTTTTGCCTTTAAACTCCTTGAACGCCTTGTATTCTCTCGTTTGTTCCATTTTCTCACCTCCTATTCTCTCCTAGATCCTCTGCAATTTGGCTTCCCCACTGCTCACTTCACCGAAACAGCTTTCACCAACAAATGACCTCACTGCTGCCAAAGACTAAAGTCATTATACTCTGCTTATATTACTCAACATTTCTGCAGCTTTTGATTCTGTGGATCGCCCTCTTCTCCCTCACGTGCTCCATGCTTGGTGCCACAGCCATTGCCAAACCAATTGCTTCCATAGTCAACTCTATCCTGTCTGCAGGCCATATCCCTAAAACCTGGAAAACTGCCAGAGTTGTCCCAATCTTCAAAAGTTGGGACAAAAACACTGTCTCAAACTACAGGCCAATCTCTCTTCTCCCAATACTATCCAAAGTCATGGGAAAATGTGTTCACTCCCAATTAAGTGATTACTATACCAAGACAAATTTCCCTAGCCAATTCCAATCTGGCTTTCGCCCCAAACACTCCACGGTAACTACCCTGCTAAAAGTTTGCAATGAAATCCAAAGTGGAATGGAACTGGGACAACTCACCGGTGCAATATTCCTAGATTTTGCAAAGGCTTTTGATACTGTTGATCATGTTATCTTGCTTAACAAACTCCAGTACTCTGGAATAGGGAAGCATGCTTTAAACTGGTTTTATTCCTACCCATCAGGTAGATCCCAATATGTGTCCATCTCAGGCTCTAACTCCAACCCCTTGGATATCACCTGTGGCGTCCTGCAAGGCTCTGTTCTGGGGCCCCTACTCTTCTCAGTGTTCAGCAATGATCATCCTATAGCTTGTAAGGGAGCTTCAATACACATGTATGTAAAAGACACAATCTTATTTGCACACAGCCCTAGCCTCTCCGACCTTGAACACATACTTCAATCTGACTTTTTGAGACTTGAATATTGGATTTCCCAAAACAAACTGTTTTTAAACACTGACAAGACTGTAACAATGGTATTTGGGACCAAGGCTAAATTTGTAAAGCTTCCAATGACTGAGCTCCAGATCAGAACCAACGCTAATACCACCCTAACTCCTGTTACTAGTTTTAAATACTTGGGCATATGGTTTGACTCCCATTTAACATTTGGGATGCACATTGATACCCTGACATCCAAAGCCTATGCCAAACTAGATGTACTTTACAGGAACAAATCCTCCCTAAGTCTGCTGGTCAGAAAGCGTATTGCACAGCAGATGCTAATGCCAATTATCGACTATGGGGACATAGTATATAGCATGGCACCCCAAACCCACCTTGGCAAACATGACACCCTCTACAATTCAATAGGCCACTTTGTTCTACAATGCAACTATAACACACATCACTGCGAAATGCTCAAAGAACTAGATTAGTCATCACTAGAGTCTAGGCTCAAAGTTCATCTTTCCTGTCTTGCCATCAAAAACTTTCTGGGCAAACTACCCATCTTTCTGAACAACCTCCTCACCCCTACCACATGCAGCACTTATCATCTGAGATCAGACTCCAAAAGACTGTTCATGGTCCCAAGATCCAGCAAAGTATCCGTCCGCTCCTCCTTCTCTTACCGTGCACCCCAAAACTGGAATAATCTACTGAGACTCTCACAGTCTCCACCAGTCTAAGTTCTTTCAAAACTAAAGCTGTCTCACATTTTAATCTGGTCTGTAACTATTACATACGTCTATAATATATATTTTCTTTAACTGTGCATGCAATGTCTTGTATATAATGTATAACCCTGTTCACTATATAAAACAAATATAATCACTGCGCTTCTCCATGTAAAGAGCATGCAGCTAGTGAAGGAAATGGCCATACAAATGTGCAAAACAGAAAGTGAATCCCTGCGCTTCTCCCATAGGGATAGCAATCAATGGGGAATATATATATATATATGTATGGTGTAAATACCTATAAGAAAAAAGGAGACTTTTGGTATACATCCTTTGATCAAATAATGCCAAGCCTGCTAACCACGTCAAGGTAAGTCTCTTTAGCAGGTCCCTACGCTAAATGCATACTACTGTTATGTGAAATAAGCCCAGAAGGGGTTAAAATATCAAAGTATATGCTTGTATAACCTAGTGCCATTAAAAACTGGTATATACCAGTACAGATACTCACATGTAAGTGAAGTGGAATAAGGGGACCTTGCTAGGAGATTATATACCTAGAAGAGGAGGGGCTGGCCTGCCACAAACTGCTCAATAAGCAGTTGCAGGTGATTGGCTAAATATATTCAAATCACCATAGTAGTGTTGCCCTCTAGGAGCGTGCTGCAAAGGATTAAAATCGGCCCAACAAATAATGTAAAACAAATATAATCACTGCGCTTCTCCATGTAAAGAGCATGCAGCTAGTGAAGGAAAAGATTTGATCAAAGGATGTATACCAAAAGTCTCCTTTTTTCTTATAGGTATTTACACCATACATATATACTGTATATATATTCCCCATTGATTGCTATCCCTATGGGAGAAGCGCAGGGATTCACTTCCTGTTCACTATATAACTATATTTGTAACCATGTATTATTTGTCATCTTAACTCTGTGCCCAGGACATACTTGAAAATGAGAGGTAATTCTCAATGTATTACTTCCTGGTAACACATTGGATAAATAAATAAATAAAATAAATAAATAAAATAAATAATACTCTTGGTACTGTAACAGAGCTCTATCCTGGATTTCCTCTGCCATCATACTTTCAGCGTTTCGTTTACTAACACCTCCTCTATCGATCTCTCGGTGGGTGTACCCCAGGGGTCTGTCCCGGAACCTTTGCTCTCTTCTCATTATATACTCTTTCTAGGTGCCCTTATCACATCTCGGGTTCAAATATCACCTCTATGCTGACGACACAAATTAACCTTTCCACCTCTGATCTTACACCTACTGTACAGAGCAAAGTCTTTGAATCTCATTCTACTATTATCATCCTGGATGGGCCTCCGCCGACTCAAACTTAACACATCAAAGACGGGCTCCTCACTTCCTCACAAGCTTGTCTTTACTGCCCCCTTCTCCATTACTGTTGGCAACACTATCATACGCAGAGTATCACAAGCATGATGCAAGGGGTCACATTTGCCTACACCCTCATATTCTCCTCTCACATTCACAATATAGCTAAATCCTATCGATATTTCCTGCCAAAAATTGCAAAGATACACCCTTTCTTCTGTCGCTCTACTGCTAACCCTCTAACACAGGCCCTCATTCTCTCCCGTCTCGACTATTGTAACTTTCTATTGTCCATCCTTCCTGCCCCTCACCTGTCTCCCCTACAATATGTCGCTTTACTCTCTCCTAAATCTGTTTCAGTGTCTCTCCTGCTGAAATCCCTAACCTGGCTTCCTATTGAATGCCCTACAACTTACAAAATTCTCCTTCTATATACTCCTCTGCCCCTCCTTACATCTTAGCCCTAATTTCTCGCTATACACCTGCCCGACTCTTGGGCTCTGCTCAATGATGTCTTCTGTCCACCCCTTTTGTATCTAGGCAAAACCCCTGATGAAGCAGATGAACATTCTGAGAAACACGTGCTTTTTTTTTAGCGTCCGTAGTGGCATCACCAGGACACGATCCGGAAGATCTGAGGCTCGTAGAGAGGGGAGCTGAGGACGGACGGAGGTGTGCCAAGATTGGGACACAGGACTGAGGAGCCAGGTTTTGCTCTACATATGCACACTTACTTACACGTTTGTGTGTCCATTTTGGAGTTTTAATTATGTTGATTTATATTTTATAAAGACAAACTTCACCATAGGAGGTTATTTTCTTTGCAGCTATATATATATATATATATATATATATATATATATATATATATATATATATATATATATATATATATATATATATCTATCAGAAAAAAGAGAAGAAAGGCACGTGCCACATAGCATAAATCTGTGTATATTTCTTCTCAAAAGTAGATAATTAAAAAGCACACACAAGTGTAGCTTAAATGTAAGCAATCAGTCAGTCAATCTCTAGCGAGATGATACTCATCTGGAACATCTCCTGCAGCATCAGGAAACTCTGCATCAGGTCTCCGAGGGTGGTAAAGAAACATATGTAGCAGTCCTTGAGCCTCCACAATCAAGATAGGGCAATGAGATGAAATTGCAACTGTGTAGCTATAAAATCACATTAGTAAACTACTACCACGCTGGGAATGAATAAGTGTGTCGATACACTAACTCCTCGTGGTGACGTTGTAATACTGTATGTCTCAGCATACGGGTCCCTACGCGATTCATCACAGACACGTGACTTCGTCAGGGGAATCAAATACAGGGCTTTCAATGCGCCTTATATAGCCTGTATTAGCCATCAGAAACAGCTGTTCTATATATTGAATTATATAACCCTAACCGAGAAAAATTTAGCCCGCCTAGAATCTATGAAAAACGCAGTACACATATAAACAAGCAACAAATTAGCTAAACTTAGATGAATAATCATATTGGTGATACAGTAACAACTAAAATAAAAATAGGGATTTACGCAAGCAGAAAACATTATAAAACGAGGGGATACTGATGAACATATAAAATCAATGCATAAATTAAGAAACCTCTTACTTATTGTCATATCACAAAAACATCTACTTGAGACAACCACAATGGGTACACCAATTGCACTATAACAATAACCAAAGAGATTCTAATAATAGTAATAATAAAATAGTGTCTTTCAATGACACCATAATAAAAATCAGGAAGGACCTGGGTAAAAACATGTGAGGTTTCAAACCAACCACTGACGGGATGTGGATGGGGAGGGAAGGGAAATAGGAAAATGATGAAAGGAGGGGGGAGGAACAAGGATGAGGGAAAAGGGAGGAGGGGGAAGAACTGTATACAGATGACTACAAAACGTATTTGTTCTCACAGGATAGGAGATGTTTATACCAGAGTGCTGGTATCTGTACATTCATTGAGACCGGCTGGGGCCAGCGTACCCATCTTATATATCCAATAGGACTCCATTTTGCACAGGGTTTTGAACCTACCCCCTCCCCCCCCCCCGCCCCCAAAAAAGAGGGAGGAACATGCTCAATTCTCATAACAGTCAAGAGTCCAGGGTACTTGTTGTGAAAAAGACTAAAATGTCTGGATACATTTCTAGCCACATTTCTCCTGTGTTCCAGACATCTAACATTGAGAGAACGTATACTTCTCCCTATGTATTGCATCCCACAGGGACAGCATGTAAATAACATATGGTGTTAACACACATTCCCAGCTAGCTTTTAACTTGGGAGGTCTTTTCACTTTGCTGCAACAACAGGGTCTACTATGGTTCTTTCCCCTCATACAGAGGTAAAAGGAAGGGTTCACAGTGTAGTGTAGGACCTGCATTTTTGGTTATACCTTGACGTTTGGTCTGCAGGCTTATAACGCTTTGGCCAAAGGGCTTAACTAAATAACCAAGTAATTATTATTATTATTGAAGTATTTGAACTTTGTACTTAATACCATATATGTTTTGTCAATTGGATGTAGCATTGGGCACCCCTGTCTTTTGTTGTAAACATATGGTGTTAGGCACTCAATACTACCTTTTACCCCCACAGCTACTTCCATTGGAATGTGATGAAAAGTTAGTTACTAGAGCCATGTGTCTACACATTATACATCTTATAAATTATACATATTATATATATATATATATATATAATCAAAAAATAAATAGATGATACCGTTCTGTGGCTAACGAAATGCTTTTATTTGTGCGAGCTTTCGAGATACACTGATCTCTTCTTCCGGCGATGTTACAATGAATGAAGCAAGGATAACTTAAAAACAGTGTCTCTTGGAATGTTATCTGTGCTTCTCCTTCCCCCCCCCTGTGGATGTGTTTTATGGCTAGAGGTGTCAAAGGGTAACTGAAAGCAAGTGAAGAAAGAGTGTGTATGTGTAGCAGTGTGAATAAAAATGAATGGAGAGCCCACAGTATAAACAGTGCTCTACACAAGGTGTGTGTGGAGTGAGAGGGATATAAATGGTGTGGGTGGGTGTGGAAATGTGAGAGTTTGTAGCACAACTAAAAGTGTGTGTGGATACTATGTGGTCCCTATTGGTGTATATGGATGGAAAAATAAGGAGTATTAGTATGTGTGAGAGACAGCTGTGTGTGCATACATATAGCACAGTATGTACAGACATGGCCTTTAGCGCTCCTTATTTTTCCATCCATATACACCAATAGGGACCACATAGTATCCACACACACTTTTAGTTGTGCTACAAACTCTCACATTTCCACACCCACCCACACCATTTATATCCCTCTCACTCCACACACACCTTGTGTAGAGCACTGTTTATACTGTGGGCTCTCCATTCATTTTTATTCACACTGCTACACATACACACTCTTTCTTCACTTGCTTTCAGTTACCCTTTGACACCTCTAGCCATAAAACACATCCACAGGGGGGGGGGGGGGGGAAGGAGAAGCACAGATAACATTCCAAGAGACACTGTTTTTAAGTTATCCTTGCTTCATTCATTGTAACATCGCCGGAAGAAGAGATCAGTGTATCTCGAAAGCTCGCACAAATAAAAGCATTTCGTTAGCCACAGAACGGTATCATCTATTTATTTTTTGATTATTGAAGCTCGGCTAACACGGTACTGATACCTCTACATGTATATATATATAGTGCAGAATAAATGAGTTCTTCAGTATTAGGTGATACCTTTTTTATTGGACTAACAATTTATGTCATAGGACAAGCTTTCGAGAGTTATCTTGTCTTCTTCAGGTCAGCAATACTGATATACAAAGGATTCAATGGCTAAAACAGTGTAGAGAGAGGGGGAAAAAACAGATATTTACTGTAGATAAGGTAGGGTGTTAAATGTTTTTGAAGCCAGGGGACAGTGTCAAAGAAAGGTGGGGAGGGGGAGGGATACTGTGGGGGAGAGAGAAAGTGTGGATAAAAATAGAGGCAAGCAGGATAATTACAAGCAATTTTGATATGGTGTGAGAAAACCCATGTCCGCATTAAGACTTTGGTTTTGGTGTCAAAGAGTCTTATCATTCTGAGTTCAAATGTTTTCCGTTCTTGGGTGCTTTTAAACATTCCATTGAGGATTTTTATTTTTAGATCATTTATGGAATGATCTGGTTGTGAGAAGTGATGTCCCACAGGTGAGCAGTATCTTCCTTCTTCGTGATGGAGTATAGAGTGTCTGTGCATATTCATTCTTCCTTGTAGTTTTTGGCAGGGAAGAATGAATATGCACAGACCCTCTATATTCCATCACGAAGAAGGAAGATACTGCTCACCTGTGGGACATCACTTCTCACAACCAGATCATTCCATAAATGATCTAAAAATCAAAATCCTCAATGGAATGTTTAAAAGCACCCAAGAACGGAAAACATTTCAACTCAGAATGATAAGACTCTTTGACACCAAAACCAAAGGACTTAATGCAGACATGGGTTTTCTCACACCCTATCAAAATTGCTTGTAATTATCCTGCTTGCCTCTATTCTTATCCACACTTTCTCTCTCCCCCCCAGTATCCCTCCCCCTCCCCACCTTTCTTTGACACTGTCCCCTGGCTTCAAACACATTTAACACCCTACCTTATCTACAGTAAATATCTGGGTTTCCCCCCCCCCCTCTCTCTACACTGTTTTAGCCATTGAATCCTTTGTATATCAGTATTGCTGACCTGAAGAAGACAAGATAACTCTCGAAAGCTTGTCCTATGACATAAATTGTTAGTCCAATAAAAAAGGTATCACCTAATACTGAAGAACTCATTTATTCTGCACTATCGCAACTGGACTAACACGGCTATTTTCTGCTTTATATATATATATACAGGGCTCGACAAATGCACTCGCATTTTGCATTTTGGCCACTGTCGAGTGTTTACTTCCGGCGGGGTCCGGCTGTGTCGTGCGGCGATCTCCATCTTCTCCCCTGCAAATTGTAATGTTTTCCCTGCAGGTCCTGAAAAAATGGGTGTGCGTCGTCAAATGATGCCGCGTTGCCATGGCAATGGGACGCTACGTGACGTCACCCGGCGCCACGTTGCGTGACGCTGTAATGTCACGGCGTCCCGTTGCCATGGTAATGCGTTCCGGCCATTTTTTCAGGACCTGCAGTGGAAACATTACAATTTGCAGGGGACAAGACGGAGATCGCCGCACCACGCAGCCGGACCCCGCCGCACCACGCAGCCGGACCCCGCCGCACCACGCAGCCGGACCCCGCCGCACCACGCAGCCGGACCCCGCCGCACCACGCAGCCGGACCCCGCCGCACCACGCAGCCGGACCCCGCCGCACCACGCAGCCGGACCCCGCCGCACCACGCAGCCGGACCCCGCCGCACCACGCAGCCGGACCCCGCCGCACCACGCAGCCGGACCCCGCCGCACCACGCAGCCGGACCCCGCCGCACCACGCAGCCGGACCCCGCCGCACCACGCAGCCGGACCCCGCCGCACCACGCAGCCGGACCCCGCCGCACCACGCAGCCGGACCCCGCCGCACCACGCAGCCGGACCCCGCCGCAGGTAAGTGTTGTGAGGGGTGGGGGGGGGGGGTGAGTTACTTTTGGGTGGGGCGAGTTTATCGAGCCCTGTTTTTATATATATATACAGTGTTCGACAAACCTATACATTTGCACGCCCCGGGCGAGTGGATTTAACATTGTGGCGAGCTCCTATTGGCCCAAGCAGCACACGTGTGGTACTAGGTGGCGAGTAGATTTTTTGGGGATTTGTCGACCACTGTGTGTGTGTGTGTGTGTGTGTGTGTGTGTGTGTGTGTGTGTGTGTGTGTGTGTGTGTGTATATATACCTGCGGGAAGCACACAGGCAACTCTCTGATTCAAAGTACTACACCCAACTGCAGGAGGATCCAACTAAAAAATACATGCGAGAACTCAACAGGATCATTAAAACACTCCCGATCCGCACAAGAGAACAAATTCTGGACCTGATACCAGCTAACCCAAAACCTGGCACATTCTACATGCTCCCTAAAATTCACAAAGAGGGTAACCCTGGGCGCCCTATTATCTCTGGATCTGGCACACTTACCGAGAATATTTCTGGCTGGGTGGAGGGCATTCTAAAACCACTTGTCAGGAACACACCCAGCTATATCCAGAACACCACCGACCTGCTAAACAAACTGAATGCCATTGGCCCCCTCCCAACAAGAACACTACTAGCAACTATGGATGTAGAGTCACTTTATACAAACATCCCCCACGAGGATGGGATTTCAGCCTGCAGATACTTTCTGGGATCGCAGGAGCCACTCACAGAGACAGTGACTAAATGCATTGAATTTATTCTGACCCATAACTACTTCACATTTGGAAATGACACATACCTCCAGACAACCGGGACCGCTATGGGTACTCGGATGGCGCCACAGTATGCCAATCTGTTCTGCGCAAAACTGGAAAGCGACTTTCTGTCCACCTGTCACTTGAAACCCCTTACATACCTTCGCTACATCGATGACATCCTCCTGATTTGGACCTCTGGCGAACAGGACCTCCTACAGTTCTATGACAACTTCAATACTTTCCACCCGACCATCAACCTCAAACTCACCCATTCCCCGGATGAAGTACATTTTCTAGACACCACCATTACTATAAAGAACAACCAACTACAGACTTCTGTATACCGCAAACCTACAGACAGAGCCAGCTATTTGAGGGACAACAGCTTCCACCCGACACACACCAAACATGCAACCATCTACAGTCAAGCCATACGATACAACCGGATATGCTCCGACACAGCAGACAGAGACCAGCGGATTAAAGCCTTGAGATCAGACTTTATAAACCGTGGATATAACCACAGAATTGTAGACCAGCAAATTCACAAAGCCACCAGAATACCAAGAAGTGATCTCCTTGAATACAAACAGAAGGAGACAAGCGACAGGGTTCCTTTGGTGGTCACATATAACCCACACCTAGGAGACCTACGCAAGATCGCCAGGAAACTACAACCCATCCTCCAGGAAGATACAAGACTGCAACAGGTCTTCCCTGAAGCACCCTTATTATCATACAGACAACCCCATAATCTCAAGAATATTATGGTGAGGAGTAAAGTATTCAGCAGTACAACTGAATGCGGGACAAAACCATGCCAGGACCCAAGATGCAAAACCTGCGCAATGCTCTACACAGCGGACACAATACAAATACCACACAAGAATCAGGAATACAAAATCAGAGGAGGGTTCACCTGTTCCTCCAGCAATGTCGTGTACCTCATCATGTGCATGAAATGCCCAGGGGGCTGCTACTACATAGGTGAGACAGGACAGGGGCTAAACAAGAGAATGAACCTGCATCGCCACAGCATCACACGCGGAACAAGAGACAGTCCTGTTGGCGAACATTTCTCTGACTCTGGCCATAAGATGAACGATCTGAGGGTTGCCATACTCAAAGGTAATCTTAAAACCCCGAAAGAGAGACGGTTGCATGAATACAAATTTATGCAACTGTTCGGGACACTTAGCAGTGGCCTAAACAGAGATCGAAATTTTATGAGTCATTACTGACACTAGCGAACTCTCTTCCCATGAGCGCCAAAGGCCATGTCTGTACATACTGTGCTATATGTATGCACACACAGCTGTCTCTCACACATACTAATACTCCTTATTTTTCCATCCATATACACCAATAGGGACCACATAGTATCCACACACACTTTTAGTTGTGCTACAAACTCTCACATTTCCACACCCACCCACACCATTTATATCCCTCTCACTCCACACACACCTTGTGTAGAGCACTGTTTATACTGTGGGCTCTCCGTTCATTTTTATTCACACTGATACACATACACACTCTTTCTTCACTTGCTTTCAGTTACCCTTTGACACCTCTAGCCATAAAACACATCCACACCGGGGGAAGGAGAAGCACAGATAACATTCCAAGAGACACTGTTTTTAAGTTATCCTTGCTTCATTCATTGTAACATCGCCGGAAGAAGAGATCAGTGTATCTCGAAAGCTCGCACAAATAAAAGCATTTCGTTAGCCACAGAACGGTATCATCTATTTATTTTTTGATTATATATATATATATAGCAGGGGCTACACTGGGCAGAAACAGGCCAAATGATGGCTAAACAAGTGATCACATGACCCTGGTGGCGGAATGTCTGTGGCACTCTGGTTCCGTGGGCATTCCTGCACTGAAGTGATCAATGAAAAGCTCCTGACTTAAATCAGTGAGCTCCACGGACAATAAAAATGATTAATACTGATTCACTGGGCACATAACAATCGGTACACTTTAGTTTCTGTTAACATGGGATACAGCTACAGGAGCTGACAAGGAGGTGAGCACCTTCTATAAAGCCACAGTCATTTATTACACGCAAGGATCGTTTTATTATCAGAACACTTGTATTTCTGAATGTATTCCTATATACAAATGTATGCATAAAGTAAAAGTAGTTAAAATTCCCCTCATCAATTCTCAAATCAATTAATGATCTTCAAGCTGTAGGTTCGCAGCCTCTCCGGCACTGAAGGGGTTCAAAAGACAAATATCATTAGACACCATTCTAAAAAGAAAGGCGAAGAAGCACTTCAGATATCATGAATTGGCTATTTCTATGTTTAATTCATGAATTGGCTTGACAGTTCCCCCCTGTTATCAGGGAGGTTGGAGCTTTTAATGTCTTGGGATGTTTGGCAACTATTCCAATAAAACAGCAGTTGTGTCTTATTCTACACACTCATTGTGTGGAGCTCCTGTGTGTCACTGACAGCCACATGTTGCCACTACAGCTGGAGAGTTTAAGGGCACTTGCCATGTACCAGAATGGCCGCGTAGCCCTCCTTGGGTTTACGACTATCACACTTCTTTACGTCCCTTCCCAGCAGTGCGAACCACTCCGCTTCCCGGAAGCAGCTCCCCGCTTCCGCCCCCTCCCAAGATGGCGGCGCCCTTTGTCCGGCACTCGGTGTGTGCGGTGTGATGTGATATCCTGGCAGCTCCGTTATGGCAGGTACCAGGGGAAGGGCAAGGAAGTATGATTGGGGGTGTGGGGAGGAGGTAGGTTGCAGAGTTCAAAGCCCCTGCAGAGAAGAGACCCGGGGGCAGCTTGGGACTAACCTGCCCTCTTCCTGTTATATTGCTGCTGGTCCATCTGTTCTGCGACTCCCCTCAGCTAGAGGAAGGTTCAGATGTCACTGTCAGCTCTCACTGATTTACATCTAGGAGGGGAGTGTGACATGTATGCACACACACCCAATCTCGGGAGATATTAATATCCATGTTATCCATCCACCTTAAACTCTGAGCACCTGTATCCTGCACATGAATTGCTGTGATCATAACCAGCAGGGCATGAAAATGCTGAAAGATTACTTTTTGGCCTATGTTAAAAAATAATAATTAAGTAATCTTCATGGAAGTACTCACTGTTGGAAAAGTGAGACTCTAAATACAGCTTCTAAAATCAATGACTTCCTTCCAGTGAGTGACAGTTGCATCAAGTGAGTGACAGGCCTGTATGAATTGGCTGGTGCTGTCATTGAAAGTTGCAAAAAGTAAATTATTCATGACAATGGGAGATGTGGTGTTTCATGTTCTGAAAGTTTGGAGTGTTGTTGTTGATTCTGGCTCTGAAGTGTTTGGAGGTGTATAACTCCCATCCCCAGTGCTTAACATCAAAGTACTTCCCATTTATTCTACCTAAACCCTGGCAATAATCCATCAGTATTGTACATATCCTCCATATAGCACATGTTTCCATCTATGCAATTACATTGTTATATGTTGTGGGTTCCCCGAAACTTGTTATATGTTGTGGGTTCCCCGAAACTTGCATCAGTGGGTTACACTATTTGGGGATTTTGAGACGTGCTGCCCCTTGTGTTATTAATAAGCACATTGCAAAGTTTGTGTTTCGCGAACCAAATGTGCCAGTTTGCTTTCAAGTTTGCTGGATGTACTACTGTATGTTCTTCATATTAGACATATCGGTGAGATGGTCTCATTCTGTTCTGTTGTAATTAATGATTGTGTACTGCTACAAGACTCATCTCAGACACCATTAGAATTTGATGCATTAATCCACACAGTGTCACTAGTAACTATTTACTTTCTGGTACAAATATGAAATTAGTTTTACTACCGAGATGAAACATGAAGAATACATTTTCTAATTTTCATGATGGTCTGATGTGATTAGTCCTTAATCCCCCTCAACTCCCTTACCCCCGATGTTTACACATCTCTCCCCCTTCTTAGTGGTATCAGTAACAAATACATTTCTCTGCTAAATGTGTCTCTGGTATAAAGTTGTTACAGTTCTTGATTTAACCATATTCTAAAAGACAAGTCTGCTCAGTCCTGGTCTTCCATTTTCCGACATATTTTATAGAGTGCTATGGGGAGCAACAAGCTGTATTGCGAGAGTGAGTTATAAATCTAATTCTAGCTAATCCTGTCTCTTCCAGTCTGGAACTTGCTACAAATGGTCTGTGATATTGCATTTTGTGGAAGTATTTATTCTTATAATATTTAAAGAAGTAGGATTGTCATTATATAAACATACTGTTATCATGTCCCAATGTTGGAGTATTTGATTGCCTTAAGAGTAAATGACTCGCTCTACAGGCACACACACTTATATTTTCTCCAGTAGCACCTCAAGGTGTCTGAGGCTCTTGTAAAGATGATGCGTCTTATGAATCTTTCTGGGCTCTCTCATAGCCATGGATTTCCCGCAGCACAGCCAGCTGGTTTTGGAGCAGCTGAACCAGCAGAGGCAACTGGGCCTGCTGTGTGATTGCACATTCGTGGTGGATGGCATTGATTTTAAGGCGCACAAGGCGGTGTTGGCGGCCTGCAGCCAGTACTTCAGGATGCTGTTTGTGGAACAGAAGGATGTGGTTCACCTGGACATTAGCAATGCAGCAGGTATATATGCTTTCAAGATCAAAGAACTGGGGAGTGTGCTGCTTGATTTCTCACATGGGCATTGTGCCTGCATCAATGGATAAAATAGGAGCAAACTATGGTGAAGTGGGAGAATTCAAATCACAGTGGCAAGTCACTTTATCTCCCTGTGTCTCAAACGTTTAATTGGAAGCTCTTCGAGGTTGAGACTAATAGTGACTTCAGAGTGTTATGCTTCATACTGCATACACTGCAGTACTATAAAAGAAAACCTCAAGATAATATCACCAGATATTGAATTCCTGAGTATTGTGTGGCTGCTCTTTCCATATTTCACCCCTTGGGTGCCAGAGTAGCAGTAACACAGTGTCAGAATGTAAACCAGACTGCTACTTTTAATACAGGGGTTTAAATAATAAGGTGTTTATATTATAAGATAAGGTCACATTATAATCTGAATATTGAGCTACAGGAAAGTGATTTACTAGGAGTTAAATGGAGCTGAGGTTACATCTCTAGCTAGGGTCTCACACTTCAGTGGCCAACGCCTTAACCAGAAGGCCACACCACCTTTCAGGTATTATATCCGGTAACGGTGACATTCTCAGCTTACAGTCCTTTCCATTTATATCTCACACACTGTATTTGGTTGGGACTATGCCTGTCTGTTTGGGAAGCTGTTCAATGTCTGTCCATCAGTAACACCTTATCCCCACAACCCATTCTGCACATTCGTAACACACCCTGTATCCACATGTTCAGTACCCTTCTATGTTCCTATAACTCTCCTCTCTCTCCGGGTCGTCAGGCCTGGGTCAGGTCTTGGAGTTCATGTATACGGCCCGGCTTAGCCTGACCCTGGAGAATGTGGAGGATGTGCTGGCTGTGGCAGGGTTCCTTCAAATGCAAGAGATTGTCAACGCCTGCACCGCTCTGAAATCACTCAGCATGCAGCCAGGAGATGGTTCACACAGCTTGGGCGCCCTTGCACTAGACCAAGGTAGAGTCTTCCATCACATCCTTGTATCCGGTCCTTCTAGGCCAAAGAGCCCATCCCCAGGGGAGTTGGAATCTGGGGAGGGAAGGACAGCGTGTTCACTACAACCGTGGGAAGCGGAGAACGGCAGAAATGAGGTTGTCCATGATCAAACATCGCACAGAGTAGAACTGTCTAGTGACCACAGAACTATCAACTGAAGGACCCCGTCTGCCACGTTTGGGGTTTCCTACCCCATGCATATCATTTAGTATATTTTCTTAGTTCAATATAACACTTGTTGGGTGCTGGTAAAGTGTAGAGTTATTGTTAGTAGGCTCACCACAACTCTTGGGGACCAGGAGTTGTTGACCAGTTGGGGAAGGGGAGGGGGTCATGGTCAAGTTTCATCAGAAACCATAAACAATTCCACAATTTAATTACATTGCAGTCCTGGTTTCTCCAGGAGATGTATCTCCGTCAGAGGGAGAGTTGGCAGCTCCAGCCACGGTTGATGGCAGCGAGATGGAGAGAAGCGAAGTGGTCCCAGTTATATACCAGCATGGAGAGTACAGCGAAGAATCCTGTGGGGAGGGTAAGTGATATAAATGTCTGTGCACAGTATTAAGCAGCCTGGATTAACTCCTTCCCTGCCAGAGGGGCAAGCAACATGTTTGGCAGCGAACAGGTTAACGCAGTGGAGCCCCAGTTGCATCCTTTAGCACCTGCATCAAATGTGACAATTATGTGTTATGTTAGAGCAGAGATTCTTAGAATATGGTCCATGAAATGCATCAAATTTCCCACCAGGCACCTGTGTCATACAGTTTTGGTCTGTCACTGCTGAGAAGCTGCTCTTCTTCTCATCCAGTATGTTTATTATGTATGTTATTCTTATGTATTAATATACCGATGAAGGAGTTAAGTAAGTAGGGTGCACTACACACAATGATTATCATTAAAGTGGTTCAGTGCAAAGGAAAAGCTTGAGCACCTCCTGTAAGAGAACTAAACAGGGCAGTTTAACACAGCTCAGACTTAACCTCTTAATGCCACACCGAAAATGGGTAAAATACCAAACTGAAGCTATATATAACTGTACCCACAAATCTTTATACTTTTTAACGGCAAATCCCTATAACACTTCCCAACAGAAGCAGGTCTAAAGCCGGGAAAACACCAACTTTTGTAGCCTTGTACGTCATTTGTGAACCCTCACGCAATCTTCCCCACACTGCGCTCTGAGCCCGTCTCCCCTCACTCTCTACCCAGGCACTGTGAGGAAGGGAGACTCCTGTGAAGAGGAAGGCGTCGCTCGAGAGATCGAGACCCTAGAGGAGGCAGCAGAGAACAGCACAGAGCAAGGTGCGTCTGGGTGTCCATGGGGCATCGGTGCTGTTATTACAGAAAGCACAAGAAGGTAGCACCAAGGTGAATGGGTTTGAAGCGTATAGATGGACTCGAGGACACAGAGAGGAGAAACTGATCAGTTATCTCTTCAAAGGGATGTTCTCAATCCCATTAAAGCAATGCTCGGAAAACTTGACACATCCCACCTCAGTGTTTACTATTAATCTCTTTTTGCATTGCTATTGCAGATATAATCGGTATCATAACACACTGCCCCGTGCTCCCAAGAGAGCAAAGCCCCTTAGGGTGCAGTTAAAGAGACTAAATTAATTCATAATATTACATTAAGGGAATTGTTTGCAGTTTTCTTTCCATAAAACATTTTCTTACCATGAATGCCGTATACATGAGAACAAATATCACCAATGCTTCTGGGGATATCGCTCCCAATCCTGGTCCCTGCCTTATTTCTGTATGCTCTCGTCCCTGCCTTCCACATACAACTTCTACTCCTTCTGGTGTTAACCCCTCAAACCTCATACCCATCCCCCGCCACTCTCACTCCTCTCTCCCATTCTCCTGTGCCCTTTGGAATGCTCGCACCCTTTCCAACAAGTGCCTCTCTGTGCATGACTTCTTTCTCTCTCACTCCCTGCTTCTCTTTGCTATAACTGAGACCTGGCTCACTCAGTCTGACTCTGCTCAGGAAGCTGCCCTCTCCTATGGTGGCCTTTCTTTCTCCCACACTTTGCGCCCTGATGGAAGGGGTGGAGGCGTGGGGCTACTCCTCTCCTCTCTCTGCCGTTACCGTACCCTTCCTATTCCTCCCTCTCTTGCTTTTCCCTCCTTTGAGGCTCACACTGTCCCTCTCTCCCTTGGGCTTCCCGCTTTCTCTCTCTAACCTCTTCTTTTGGCCTTCAACAGTGGACTGCAGCCAGCACCACAAGGATGGCCACTACCTAGACCTACCTGGTTTTCACTAAACTTTTCTCTCTGATTTCTCCATTTCCCCTTTCCCTCTCTGACCATCACCTCATCTTCTCTCTCTCACTTCTCCCCTGCTTCACCTCCATCTATCACTCGTTTCTACAGAGACCTGCGCTTTATTAACCTACCAGCTTTTGACTCTACTTTACGCTCCTCCCTCTCTCTCTCTCAGCCCTGCTCCAGACCCTGACAACCTGGTCAGGAACTACAACTCTGCCCTATCCTCCTCTCTATCTGTCATCTACATGCCCTGCTTTCTCTCTGCCGTTCTCGCCATTAAACCCCAGACCCTGGCTAAATTCCCACTCGCGCAAGCTGCATTCCTGCGCTCGTTCCTCTGAACGCCTCTGGAGGAAATCTCACTCTCGCAGACTTCCTTCACTACAAATTTATGCTATCCTGTCTCAACTCTGCCCTCTTTTAAACTAAACAAACCTACTTTTCTTCATTAATCAACACGCACAAGTCTAATCCACACTGACTCTTTTCTCTCTTTGACTCCCTACTCAGACCACCCTCTGCTGCCTGTTCTTCTTCCTCCATCTCTCCTCAGGACTTTGCCGACTATTTCAAGGAAAAGGTGGAATCCATACGTCAAGCCATCCCCTCTGTATCCTCCCCCATCCTACACCTCTTCCTAACTCTCCTCCTGCATGCCTTGACTCTTTATCCACTATCATGGAGGAGGATGTGTCGCTGTTGATCTCCTCTTCTCCCTCTACCACAAGCCCTCTTGACCCCATTCCCTCCCATCTCCTAAAACCTCTTGCTCCTACTATAATCTCTACGCTCACACACATTTTTAACTCCTCCCTCTACTCTGGAACCTTTCCCTCTTCCTTCAAACATGCAACAGTTATAACATTCTCAAAAACAGCAAGCTTGACCCTACCTGTCTTTCTAACTATCGACGTCTCTCCCTCCTTCCTTTTGCCTTTAAACTCTTTGAACGTCTTGTATTGTCTTGCTTGTTCCATTTTCTCAACACCTATTCTTTACTAGACCCTCTACAATCTGGTTTCCGCACTGCTCACTCCACTGAAACAGCCCTCACTAAAATAACTAATGACCTCCATGCTGCCACAGACAGAGGTCATTACACTCTTCTCATATTACTTGACCTCTCTGCAGCATTTGATACTGTGGACCACCCTCTTCTCCTTCACATTCTCCATACTCTAGGTATTTGTAACAAAGCTCTATCCTGGATCTCCTCTTACCTCTCCCATTGTTCTTTGTGTCTCTTTGCTAACACCTCCTCCTCTATCGATCTCTCTGTGGGTGTGCCCCAGGGCTCTGTCCTGGGGCCGCTTCTCTTTTCTCTTGACACACTCTCTGTGTGACCTTATCACATCTCTTGGGTTCAAATATCACCTCTATGCTGATGACACACATTTACTTTTCAACCCCAGACCTTACACCTGCTGCACAGTCTAAAGTTTCTGAATGTCTCTCTGCTATATCATCCTGGATTGGAACTCCGCCGCCTTAAACTCAACGTGGCAAAAACAGAGCTCCTCATACTTCCTCCCAAACCTGGCCCTACTACCTCCTTCCACATTACTGTTGGAACTACAATCATTCACCCAGTAGCCCAAGCACGCTGCCTAGGGGTCACACTCGACTCCTCTCTCACATTCGCCCCTCACATTGAAAACATTTCTAAAATTTGTCGCTTTTTCCTCCGCAATATCACAAAGATACGCCCTTTCCTCTGTTGCTCGACTGCTAAAACTCTGACTCAGGCCCTCATTCTCTCCCGTCTTGATTGCTGTAACCTCCTGCTGTCCGGCCTTCCTGCCTCTCACCTGTCTCCCCTACAGTCCTAAACGCGGCTGCCAGAATCACTGTACTCTTTCCTAAATCTGTCTCGGAGTCTCCCTGCTGAAATCCCTCTCCTGGCTTCCTATCAAATCCCGCATCTCACACTCAATTCTCCTCCTCCACTTTTAAAGCTTTACACTCCTCTGCCCCTCCTTACATCTCAGCCCTAATTTCTCGCTATACACAATCCCAACTCTTGCGTTCTGCTCAAAGATTTCTTCTCTTTAACCCTTTTGTATCTAAAACCCTCTCCCAGCTTAAACCTTCTCACTGACTGCCCCACACCTCTGGAATGCCCTTCCCCTCAATATCCGACCACCACCCTCTCTATCCACATTTAAGACCCAACTCAACACACCTGCTTAAGGAAGCATATAAGTACCTCCGTGGCTGATAATTTACACCTCATACATTAACCTTGGCCTCTTGCAGACGCACTCACCAGAACGCCCTCCTACTGTCTCTGTACGTTCTTCCTACCAACCAATTAGATTGTAAGCTCTTCGGAGCAGGGACTCCCTTTCCTAAATGTTACTTTTATGTCTGAAGCACTTATTCCCATTATGTGCTATTTGTATTATTTGTTATTTATAGAATAACATTGTTACTAGATGCTGCACCTATACATCATATCGCAGAATGATTGTCTGTTACCTTGTGCTACAAACAGACTCGATGTTCAGTCATT
This sequence comes from Ascaphus truei, assembly GCF_040206685.1. Taxonomy (NCBI): domain Eukaryota; kingdom Metazoa; phylum Chordata; class Amphibia; order Anura; family Ascaphidae; genus Ascaphus; species Ascaphus truei. The sequence goes on along the minus strand of NC_134488.1, from coordinate 115,639,667 downwards.
CTAGTCTTGTTGCTGGCAGTTTGGATAAATATGAACCTTAAAGCAGCAACACTACTTTTCAACTTTTTTACCGTATCATTTGTTTATGTTAAGCAAGTGACAATGTATAATTTTACAGTCTTACCTAAGCTGGCAATCGTTTGGTGCTCCTGTAAAAAATCCTGATAGTGTGCCTAACATAATAGCTGCTTCAGTCAGTGTAACTCAGCAGCTACAATGTATTCTTATATTACTAAGGTAACATTATCTATTGTTACAGTTTAGAGCTCAACCTGCTGTGAACATTAGCAACACATTATCACAAACAGGCAAGTGTTGCAAAGATCTTGCACTGCTGGGGAGGCGGGCTAAAGCAGCAAAACGGGAAAATTCCTTTATATATATTTAAAATAAATCAGTTCTGTAGCGTTAGATAATAGTGTCTGCATTTTTTCCCACTCCTAATGCCATTTTTAATGATTTCTTTGATGAACTGATCATTATTTGGCTGCTGCAGCAACCATTTATACATTCACATCCGCTTCTTCTTTTGAAACAGGCTCTCTCAAACACACCATTTTGAGCTCTGCCTTTTGGCAACAAAGTATCACAGTCAGACCTGTTACTGTGCTCCAAATAGCAGACTGTCTACTACCAGCTTCAGCACAGGTGGCTCAATCAGTCCCTGCTTCAGCACAGGTGGCTCAGAGGCTCAGTCTTCGACTGATTGAGCCACCTGTGCTAAAGCTGGGATATCCTGAAAACCTGACCTGTTAGGGGGGCGGGTTGAGGACTGGAGTTGAGCACCCCTGATTTAAACAATGTAGCAGGCTCCTGAGCAATATGTTCCACTTATAAAGCAGCCCGAGAATCGGTAACCCAAACAGCCCTTTAATATCTCCACTTGAGCGAAATATTTGCTGATGCTGGATTTGGCCCGGGTGGTGCTCCAAGTACTCACCTCGAGGATGGGGATATACCGGGATACGATGCCCCCATATCAATGCTGAGCACGGGTTACACTTTCAATATTAGGCCCACATGAACGCACCACTTGAAAGGGGGTACTTTTAATCATCTTCTTGAAATTAAAAACATTTTGCCCACCTGGTGGCACCTCCCCTCTCTTTAGGGATTTTACAGGGATTTACAACTTTAACATAGGTCACTGACATTGTGATTGCCGGTGAGAAAGTGGAGAGGAAGGGAGGATTCTCACTGCCATTGTGTTCTGTGTAATGGTCTTGCAGATGCTGAACTGGGTGAGGAGAGCCTGAAAAGAGGAGGTTCAGCAAGCCCAAAAGCCTGGCACTCCCTTGCTGGAGAGAAGAGTGATGCTGGGTCGGAAGCAACAGAGGGAGCAGCCCGGCAGGCGAAGGAAGGAGGGGTATCATGTCAGCAAGCACAGGAGCCAGCCTGTGAGCAGGGGGAGGTGTCTCCTCGGCTGACCCAGCAGGGAGAAGAGCCATGTCTGCAGGAACACGGGGAAGTTGAGGAGGAGGAGGAAGAGGATGACACAGACACAGAAGATGATGGCAGGATGGAGAACGGGGAGAGCACAGACGAAAATGAATCTGCCGCCACTGACTCTGGGCAGGATACCTCGGGGGAGTCCAGGCAGCTGCATTCAGGAGACCGCAGCGAGACCAGAGCCTACGGGTCCACCACTCACAAATGTGAGGTGAGCTAGGCAAGGGGTCAGCTCAGAGCAAGAGCTAAATGGGCTCCAGAGATGCTCTGACCCTTTCCCAGTCTTCCCCAAACACAGTTCCTATAGTAACGTTGAATTACTTGTAAGTGCTGTCTCTATCAGAGCGTCCTTCAGATGACCATGTCATGTAAGACATGACAATGATAGAACGTAATAATGCTTAAAGGTGTCCTGATAGAGCGAGACAGAGTATTGCTCTTAAGCCCCGTACCGTCTCCTATAGTAATTGCAGAGGATTATTTCAAAAGGGCCTGACTGACTGCACCCTTAAACTTCCTTCTCCAGTATTGTGGTAAAGAATTCACTCACACCGGCAATTTCAAGAGGCACATGCGAATCCACACAGGGGAGAAACCCTTCTCCTGCCGAGAGTGCAACAAAGTCTTCTCCGACCCCGCAGCCTGCAAAGCCCACGAGAAGACACACAGGTAACACTACCTGCCCGAGTCAGAAGGTCTGTCACCTGAGAAATAAAGCCTCTTGCCGTTATGATTATTAGGGACTTTCACACCGCATATTTTACCCTTTCAGTGCCAGATGGGATGAGAACACATGCAATGCAGCTGTTAAAAGTTGTTGTCTCCACAGCCCCTTGAAGCCTCACAGCTGTGAGGAGTGTGGGAAGAGCTATCGCCTGATCAGCCTCCTGAACCTGCACAAGAAGCGACACAGAGGGGGCGGCAAATACCGCTGCGAAGACTGCAACAAGCTTTTCACCACCTCGGGCAATCTCAAGAGGCATCAGCTGGTCCACAGCGGGGAGAAGCCCTATCAGTGCGAGTACTGTGGCCGCCCCTTCTCTGACCCCACCTCCAAGATGCGCCACCTGGAGACCCACGACACCAACAAGGAGCACAAGTGCCCCCACTGCGACAAGAAGTTCAATCAGGTGAGCGGGGGCGAGAGCAACGTGGGAGAGAGGTAGTTGGGGGGGGGGGAAGAGAGGTAGTGGGGGGGGGAAGAGAGGTAGTGGGGGGGGGGAAGAGAGGTGGGGGGGGGAAGAGAGGTAGGGGGCGGGTGGGGGGGAAGAGAGGTAGGGGGGGGGGTGGGGGGGGAAGAGAGGTAGGGGGGGGTGGGGGGGAAGAGAGGTAGGGGGGGTGGGGGGTGGGGGGGGGGAGAGGTAGGGGGGGGGGAAAGAGAGGTAGTGGGGGGGGGGAAAGAGAGGTAGTGGGGGGGGGGGAAAGAGAGGTAGTGGGGGGGGGGGGAAAGAGAGGTAGTGGGGGGGGGGGAAAGAGGTAGTGGGGGGGGGAAAGAGGTAGTGGGGGGGGGAAAGAGGTAGTGGGGGGGGGGAAAGAGGTAGTGGGGGGGGAGAAAAGACAGGTAGTGGGGGGGGGGAAAGAGGTAGTGGGGGGGGGGAAAGAGGTAGTGGGGGGGGGGGAAAGAGGTAGTGGGGGGGGGGGAAAGAGAGGTAGTGGGGGGGGGAAAGAGAGGTAGTGGGGGGGGGGGAAAGAGAGGTAGTGGGGGGAGGAAAGAGAGGTAGTGGGGGGGGGGAGAAAGAGAGGTAGTGGGGGGGGGAAAGAGAGGTAGTGGGGGAGGGGAAAGAGAGGTAGTGGGGGGGGGGAAGAGAGGTAGTGGGGGGGGAAAGAGAGGTAGTGGGGGGGGGGAAGAGAGGTAGTGGGGGGGGGAAAGAGAGGTAGTGGGGGGGGGGGAAAGAGAGGTAGTGGGGGGGGGGGGAAAGAGAGGTAGTGGGGGGGGGGAAAGAGAGGCAGTGGGGGGGGGGGGAGAGAGGTAGTGGGGGGGGGAGGGGAGAGAGGTAGTGGGGGAGGAAGGGGGCGAGAGCGAGGGGAAAAAAAAAAAAAAAAAACACTTTCATTTTGATTATTGTTAAGTTGCCTGGGGGGCAGCTCTGTACACAGCCTTCCTGGTCATTGTAGCTCGTGGGAGTGTTGCTCTCAGAAACACATGTAGTGGCCAAAACCGGCAGCCGTTCCAAATAGAATAGAAATATTCCCGTTTGAAAAATGTCAGAGTGCTAGAAGAATCCGCTCTCCTATGTGATAGCATCTAAGTGCCCTGTATACACTACGCATCAGTGCATTCATTAACCAGGCGTATGGAAACACAGTAAGGACGTGTGAAACTAGCAGCCCTGGCTTGGGTGAGGAATACGGATATTACATTTCCATAATGTGCTTACTTGTGCCGCGTATGCCTTGTTTTCCCCGGTATGAGGCCGTATTGGATGATGTGTCACTGGGCGGTTTTGTTTGCTTTCCTCTGGATCAAAATAGTGTAAATACAAATATAGGATAAAGTATCGTTCATCTAAATTCAGCATAGGTTGAACTTGATGGACATGTCTGTCAACCTCATCTACTATGTAACTCAGGGGTTGCTCAAGACCCCATCCCTCCCCACCCCCCAACAGGTCAGGTTATCCCTGCTTTAGCATAGCTGGCTCCATCAGTCCCTGCTTCAGCACAGGTGGCTCAATCATAGTTACATAGTAGAAGAGGTTGAAAAAGACATACGTCCATCAAGTTCAACCTATGCTAAATTTAGACAGATACTTTATACTATATCTATACTTATTGTCTTTGACATAGCCACTGATTGAGCCACCTGTGCTGAAGCAGGGATATCCTTAAAACCTGACCCGGTGAAGGGGTCTTGAGGACTGGAATTGAGAACCTCTGATGTAACTATATATTAATACACACAAAAACACAGAATTTGCAGCAGATTAAAAACTCTTGGCCTACCGTGTCTGTAACTTTTCCTCTGTTGTAAAACCTCAGCCCCCTTTTGATGCTTGGATTTCTTGAACATATATGATCGCCTTATGTGTATCCCAAGCATTCTGTTTATTCTCTTACTGTATTGGCCTTCGCCACTTCTGTTAGGGGGGTTCCATGAATACATCACCCTTCAGCCCGCGACTTTCCAGCATCAAAAGTCTGACCCAATCGCTTTCTGTTGCGCACAGGGCAAGTAGTTGGATCATTCGTCTCTCGGATTCTGTTATCACTTGGGCTGCACCAAACTCATTTTTGCTTTACAGGGCAGCAGACTCGGTTTGGTGGAGGGTGGCCAAAAATATACCATGTTACCGGCAAAGCGTGTATCATAAACCAAACAATTCCTTTAAGTAACCTCAATGGCTATTAAGTTTTGGGGAGGCGGGGGACGGACATGTTTGTCTACGTTCATGTACTTATGTGCTGTGTGTTTTTGGTTCTGCAGCTGGGGAATCTCAAAGCACACCTGAAGATCCACATTGCTGACGGACCCCTGAAATGCAAAATGTGCGGGAAGCAGTTTACTACGTCAGGTGAGGGAGCGAGGGCAGGGGAAGGAGGGCAGGAGAGGGAGGGCAGGGGAAGGAGGGCAGGGGAGGGAGGGCAGGGGAGGGAGGGCAGGAGAGGGAGGGCAGGGGAAGGAGGGCTGGAGAGGGAGGGCAGGAGAGGGCGGGCAGGAGAGGGCGGGCAGGAGAGGGCGGGCAGGAGAGGGAGGGCAGGGGAGGGAGGGCTGGAGAGGGAGGGCAGGAGAGGGAGGGCAGGAGAGGAAGCACATTCTACCCCTGAGTAGGACAGCAGTATCTATCCCTGAGTAGGGGCAACAGTATCTCTGCCCCCGCGTAGGGGCGGCAGCATCTCTGCCCCCGGGTAGGGGCGGCAGCATCTCTGCCCCCGGGTAGGGGCGGTAGCATTTCTGCCCCCGCGTAGGGGCGGCAGCATCTCTGCCCCCGCGTAGGGGCGGCAGCATCTCTGCCCCCGGGTAGGGGCGGCAGCATCTCTGCCCCCGGGTAGGGGCGGCAGTATCTCTGCCCCCGGGTAGGGGCGGCAGCATCTCTGCCCCCGGGTAGGGGCGGCAGCATCTCTGCCCCCGGGTAGGGGCGGCAGCATCTCTGCCCCCGCGTAGGGGCGGCAGCATCTCTGCCCCCGGGTAGGGGCGGTAGCATTTCTGCCCCCGCGTAGGGGCGGCAGCATCTCTGCCCCCGCGTAGGGGCGGCAGCATCTCTGCCCCCGGGTAGGGGCGGCAGCATCTCTGCCCCCGGGTAGGGGCGGCAGTATCTCTGCCCCCGGGTAGGGGCGGCAGCATCTCTGCCCCCGGGTAGGGGCGGCAGCATCTCTGCCCCCGGGTAGGGGCGGCAGTATCTCTGCCCCCGGGTAGGGGCGGTAGCATTTCTGCCCCCGCGTAGGGGCGGCAGCATCTCTGCCCCCGCGTAGGGGCGGCAGCATCTCTGCCCCCGGGTAGGGGCGGCAGCATCTCTGCCCCCGGGTAGGGGCGGCAGTATCTCTGCCCCCGCGTAGGGGCGGTAGCATTTCTGCCCCCGCGTAGGGGCGGCAGCATCTCTGCCCCCGCGTAGGGGCGGCAGCATCTCTGCCCCCGCGTAGGGGCGGCAGCATCTCTGCCCCCGGGTAGGGGCGGCAGTATCTCTGCCCCCGCGTAGGGGCGGCAGCATCTCTGCCCCCGCGTAGGGGCGGCAGCATCTCTGCCCCCGGGTAGGGGCGGCAGCATCTCTGCCCCCGCGTAGGGGCGGCAGCATCTCTGCCCCCGGGTAGGGGCGGTAGCATTTCTGCCCCCGCGTAGGGGCGGCAGCATCTCTGCCCCCGCGTAGGGGCGGCAGCATCTCTGCCCCCGCGTAGGGGCGGCAGCATCTCTGCCCCCGCGTAGGGGCGGCAGCATCTCTGCCCCCGGGTAGGGGCGGCAGTATCTCTGCCCCCGCGTAGGGGCGGCAGCATTTCTGCCCCCGCGTAGGGGCGGCAGCATCTCTGCCCCCGCGTAGGGGCGGCAGCATCTCTGCCCCCGCGTAGGGGCGGCAGCATTTCTGCCCCCGCGTAGGGGCGGCAGTATCTGGGGATGTTTGGTTCTGAGCTGCCCCTACAGTTCTGTATCTCTTGCAGGGAACCTAAAGCGACACCTTCGTATACATAGTGGAGAGAAGCCGTATGTATGTGTGCACTGTAAGAGACAGTTTGCAGACCCAGGTGCGTTGCAGCGCCACGTTCGGACCCACACAGGTAACACACAACAGTTCTGCCATTACTTTCTTTTTTGTTTTTTTCTCTCACTTCTTTCTCTATTTCTGGGCCACATTTATTAACCAGTACTAATCTGCGGGGCGATTCAAGGAGCAGTACTACGTCCTTCTTTTTTTAATTATTTGTATATATAAAGCAGGTGACAATATATAATTCTACATTCTTACCTTACCTGGCAATCGTTTGGTGCTCCTGTTATAAATATGTAAAAATCCTGATTGTGTGGCTAACATAATGGCCGCCTTCCAGTTTCAATCAATCCTTCAGTCAGTGTAACTCAGCAGCTACAATGTATCCTCTTATTAGTAAGGTAACATCTATTGTTCCAGTTTGTACCTCAAACTGCTGGGAACATAGGCAACAAATGATCACAAACAGGAAAGTGTTGCAAAGATCTTGCACTGCTGGGGAGTTGGGCTAAAGCCTGCTATAGAAATCAAAGGATGCTTTAAAACTCATAATAAAAAAGGGCATCGATTTTGAATATAAAAAAAAGTCACTTATCTAAAACGACAGAACTGATTTATTAACAAACAAAAAGCACAAGATTTCACATGTTTTGCTGCTTTAAGCGATATTAAAATGAGGGGCCATCCAGATTAGCAACATTCAGTAAACATGGCCCTCTGTCTCCTTCCCCTGCTCTGCTTCTATCTCCTGCTGTCTACTTTCCTCTCTCCCTTTCATTCTCTCTTCCTCTTTTTATATAGATCTTTCTTTCTCTCCTATCCTTCCCCCCCATCTCCCTGGTGGTCCCTCTCACACTCTCTTTCTTTGACCCTGGAAGGGGAGAAGCCGTGTCTGTGCATGATCTGTGGGAAAGCCTTCACCCAAGCGAGCTCCCTTATTGCTCATGTCCGGCAGCACACGGGAGAAAAGCCCTATGTGTGTGAACGCTGTGGGAAGAGGTGAGCTTAAAGCATTGCACAGAGCCGCCTTTGCTGTTCTGATGTGCAGCCAGAGTCCCCACACGGTGCATAAAGGCAAAGCATTCTTACGGGTGCTGTATGACTGTTAAGATCTGCACATGTATGTCTCTTTCTCTCTGACACACTTGTCGGTGGGTTGTAATGCACAGGTGGACTATGGCTGAGAGCTGATAAGACGAGAACTAAGCAGGATCTTGTTGCCTCTGGCAGGTTTGTCCAGTCCAGTCAGCTTGCCAATCACATCCGTCACCATGACAACATCCGCCCGCACAAATGCAGCGTGTGCAACAAGGCTTTTGTCAACGTGGGAGACCTAACCAAGCACGTGATCATTCACACCGGTGAGTGAGCCTCGCAATGCGGGGAGTGCTGCCCAGTCTGTGTGTGCATGGAAAATGAGCCACCCAAACTAAGGAGACCCGACAAGAGGCGCACGACTGAGAGGAAGCTCTGTGACGCGTTCCGCTGTTTGCCCCTAATGACGACAGACTACACGCGCCCTTCCGCCTGGGTGCAGGAGGTAACAAGGTGATGTTTCCTTAAGCAGGGGAGAAACCGTTCCTGTGCGACAAGTGCGGCCGGGGCTTCAACCGCGTGGACAACCTGCGCTCCCACGTGAAAACCGTGCACCAGGGCAAAGCCGGCATGAAGGTGCTGGAGCGGGACGAGGACGAGGAGGATGAAGAGGAGGTCAACATTGTGACCGTGGCTCCTGAGGAAATGGTCACGTTGGCCACGGAAGCTTTGGCCGCCACAGCTGTCGCTCAGCTGACAGGTGAGGTGGAAGCGTGGCTTTCTGATGGGAGCTGTGTAGCCGTTTACTCCTGCGAGACGGGCAGGACACATCTACTTTCCGTCCTGTGACTTTCATGGGGTCTTAATGGTGCAACCTCACACCGTCGGCCAGTTGAATTTCTTAGGGACCTTTTGAATGGGGAAGTGTTTGTCAATCACATATTTTCTTTCCCCTTACCTGTCCTTATCAGGGAGCCGAGACAGTTAAAGGGAGGTGGGGAGGCTCTGACTGACTACAAGTACTTGCTGAACGCACTGGGAGTAACCAGAGGGAATCAAACCCCTCCCAAGTGTCCGAATACTTGTAGGTTTCACATATGGGTAAAAAGGTATCGGTCGCCCGGATGAGGCCCCTAAAAAATGTCAGTGGGATTAGTTCTCTTTGGTACTAGACGAGCTTGCTCCGTTGGCAGCAGTGACTTGATTCAGTTAGGTGGTCAGAGGGGTGGGGTTGAAGGGGGTTAATCACCCCCACACCCCCCTCCGGTGGTTTTTAAACCGGTTATATCTTGCCCTTATTGCAGTTTGATCTTCAAAGTCTAATAAGCTCATTGGTACCCACCTTTAACGTGAAAAGAGTCTGCCATTGAGCTTCTGGAGGTCTGATAGCGAGTCCATGTGTGTCTGTTCCAGAGCGCGCAGCAGCCTGCTCCCATACTTAAGAGCCCTTAATCCTACTAACTTTTTTTTCTAAGTACGGTTTTTGCCTTTTCAGTGGTTCCCGTGGCGGCATCCGTGACGGCCGACGAGACTGAAGCACTTAAAGCGGAAATAACCAAGGCAGTAAAGCAGGTGCAGGAAGCAGGTAAGGGCTGTTCTATAGCGAGCGAGCGAGCGAGCGTGCGTGCGTGTTATTATTTATTTAAAAAAAAAAACACTTTGGTAAAAATAAAATATTTATTAACATTGTACACATGCATACACACACGCATTCACACACGCATTCACACACGCATACACACACGCATTCACACACGCATACACACACGCATACACACACGCATACACATACACACACGCATACACACACACGCATACACACACGCATACACACACCCATACACACACGCATACATACATTTCAGCGCCGGTAGCAGCGCGAAAAGATTATTTTCCCCGCTGTCGGCCGGAGGCACGCTCACTGCCGTGCGCGCGCGGCCCTTGTATAGAAGGGCTGACTAACCTCAGTCAATTATAAGTGCCGCGCGTGCACAGCGTAGCGCACGCGGGTACTATATAACAGCCCTAAGGAGGTCAATTGAAATGGTTAGAATGAGCATCTGCAATCTGGGCTTGCACGGCATTGAAAGCCAATCCCTCTGAACCCGTCTTTCATGTAATGCTGCAGAATACCTCAAATCAAACAATATATTATCTCCACTCTAAGTAGATTTAATAACGATGCACGTTCAGATACTGACAGTTTGATTCAGACATTCTAACATGGGTTATTTAAGTAATAATCCCCAAAGAACAGGGCATTACTGGCCAATAATGCCCTGGCTGGAAGAGTTGAAGGCCCGAGGCGAAGCAGAGGTAACCCAGCCAGGGCATTATTGGCCAGTAATGCCCTGTTCTTCGGGGATTATTACTATTATAGGCTAAATGTAGGCTTTTTTTAATTTTTCATAAAAAAAGATACATTTTTGTAGTCATTGATTTTTATCAGTGTATATACCTGTGTAGGAAAAAGAAGTAAAGTAGAAGATGAGGGGCCGGGGAGAGAGAGGTTTAGGGGGGGAAGAGAGGTGTAAGGGGGAGGGGGTGGGGAGAGAGGTGAAGGAGGGGGGAAAGAGAGAAGTGGTGGGGGGGAGGGAGAGAGGTGAGGGTTAAGAGAGATGAGGGGGGGAGAGAGAGATGAGGGGGGGAGAGAGAGATGAGGGGGGGGAGAGAGAGGTGAGGGGGGGAGAGAGAGGTGAGGGGGGGAGAGAGATGGGTGAGGGGGGAGAGGGGAGAAAAGGGGTGAGAATTGGGGGGGAATAGAGGGGGCGAGGTGGATGGAGGCGGGATGTGGGAGAGAAGTGGGGGGACTGTGATATTAACTACAGCTAAATAAAAAGAAATGCAAATTACCTTAGAGTAGCACAGGCAATAGATGTGGTTAGAAACATTACTTTGTTGCAAGCAACAAAGTTACCAGTTGGGACACAGCAGCTTCTGACAGCTCTAGCAGCTGTGGGAGAGAGGGGGGAGAGGCTGCTTGTGCTGCTTGTTCAGTGTGATCAGTGAGGAGAGCAGGGCTGCTGCAGTTAAGATTTAAACTTGCCGGGTTTTTTCTCAGCGCGAGCCCCTGCATCTCTGCTTTGAGGTGAGTTGTCAAAAATACCGGCCATTACTGAATGAATAATGCCCGGAATTCTGACCAATCAGATTGCAGGGATTTCAGTAATGCCTGGAATTTTTTACTGCTTTAGCCTATGTCTGTTAAATGCAATATATGCTGTTTTTTATCATACAGCAAATGAATAGGGTTGTCAGATGGTTCTCACAGAAATCGGCTTGCTACAAATGTTGCAGCGATCGCTACAAATTAGCAGTTTGCACAGACACACACTTTCTCAGCTTTGTTTTAACTTTATTTGCTTGCTTGTCATACAATTCAATGTGCCATAGAAAGCCCTGGCTCTTAGATGTTTAAAGATGCCCAGGTCTCTTAACTCTGCTCGTCACATCCCCAGATGAAGTGGTTAGGAGAGAAAATGAGTGGTGATCTTGGCTCCTATTTTCAGATTAACTGAAACGAATTCTTAAGAGTGATTTATTGCAGTTATACATTGTGTGTCTCTGTGTGTGTGTGTGTGTGTGTGTGTGTTTGTGTGTGTGTCTGTCTGTCTCACAGGCAGCTAAAGGACATGGTTAAAAACCTTGCCTACACCTTGAGAAAGGCAGTATTACCGCCGAAACGTTGGATTTCTTGGCACAATAAACCCCCTTTTCATTAATGATTAAGACCGTGTGCCTGATTCTTCTTCACTAAAAACCCTGCCTCCCCAGTTTCCCCTGGTCAGGAACAGATTTCTTGTTTTTGAAACGGTGTGTGCCTAAATGAAATGAAAATGTTGAAATGCCCTACTGTTGTTTTCTCACTTTTTATATATAATTTGATATAAATCTTGGGCCATAAAAAAAAAAAAAAATTTCCAGTAGAGGCAACAATAACCATTTCATACACTTGTCAAAATAAAGGTGGATCTATAGCATAAATGAACGCAAGTGTTACCTGGTACAGCAAGAAAAAGTTATCCTTGTTTAAAACATGCCTTCATTTTCCAAAGCACATCGGTGGTGCTGGAGGCGTTTTTAAAGTGACTTAAAGCTGCAGTTTAAAATAAATAAAAATAATAATAATCTCATTCAATATGTCCATCAATACAATCTGCACACTGACAAGTGATTAGCTAAATTGCCGATCAATCCATTCTCCTGTAATCGATAGCCGAATTGGGGGTTCCTTATATCACTGTTAGGGCTACAGAAGAGTACCCAGGATGCAAAGTTCTGTGTGGAAGATCATGTGACCAGGCAGGCACTAGATACAATTGGTGCACTGCTAGAGAGAGGACAGGGCCTGTCTCAGAAGAGAAAGGGGGTGTGACTTTGTAAATGGTTTCTATAGAAACAAAAAAGCTTGCTACATTAGAATACATTAAATAAAAATGTAATGCTAGAAGTATTTTCTCATGGTACAGAACTGATTTATTAATAAGAAAAACACATGTAGGATATTGCTTAAACTGCAGATTTAAGATGTGATTGTAATGGTCCCAAAAGTAGTGGTAATGTATTTAATATATATTTTAAATGAATACAACAGTAGTGGTGCTCTGGGGTTAAAATAATCAATGTAAAAAGTGGTTCTCTGCCCCCTGTCCATCTCATACCATCACGCTTTGACCACTGGATTTAGGGTAGTATCCTGATGGCGCATGTCGGAAGGGGAGAAAGGCTTTGTGTTTTAAGCTTATTTCTAATGAGGTGATATAACAGAGAATGCAAGTGGCTAAGGATAGAACACAACCCACAAATTGACTGTTAGAACCACAACACCACACTATAGGCAGATTCATAGTGTCTGTACGGGTTAGCGCATGGCATCGGGCATTAACATCCATTGACTTGAATAGGAGTTACTGCTGGATCGGGTGTTCCAAGCTGTACCGGCGCTTGATGACTCTACAGTAGAATAAGAATACATGTGTCCTTAAAAGAGAATCACGATTGCACCTTTATTCCCACACAGACCCCAACACCCAGATTCTTTATGCCTGCGATTCCTGCGGGGAGAAGTTCCTGGATGCAAACAGCCTGGCTCAGCACGTGCGGATGCACACGGCACAGGCTCTGGTCATGTTCCAGGCAGACACAGACTTTTATCAGCAGTACGGAGCGCCTACAACATGGCAGACAGAGCAGGTCATACAGTCGGGGGAGCTCCTGTTCCGTGCACGAGATGGCACTGAAGTGCAGCCTGCCATGCTGTCAGAGCAGCGCCAAGTCATGGAGTGCCCGAGTCCTGTGGATTAATCAGGCCCAGCTCAGGATGCTGTGAGCATGGGTCATCAAGGAACAGCAGAGACTGGCAATGGACACTGAGAATGTGACAGCATACACAACACATGGCAGGAAGCCTGCGCTCAACTCTTTACTGCCAGCCAAGCTGATATTGCTTCTAGTGCTACAGCAACCTTTATCAAAGCCAAGACTGATGTAAAAATGTATGTGTGTGACGAGATATCGGCCTGTACCAGCGCCTGTGCACATTAAATCTTATTTTTTAAACGGTGTCTTAAGGAATTTGTGCCAGATAGTATGGTTTTTCTAAGCATACCAGGTCCTGATTAGTGCCGGAAGGGTTTACAATTGTAACTTAAAAGTTTACCTTGAAAGTTTTATTGACCATGCTGAAATGAAATTAACCATTTTGCTACTAGAAAATATATTCATACGCTGCTTTGGAATGTGTTCCTGGCTGGCAAGTACTTTTCCCTCACAGGCCAGGTCCCTGCTGGCTACTGCAGCGGACGCTACAGGGACAAGAGCCGCCCCACAAGGGGGCCGGGTGCCGACAAACTCCTGCGCTCAAGAAAATTGAGATCAGGAGTCGTGACAGAGCGCTAGGCCACGCCCCCCCAGCAGTTCAGCCAATGAGGGCAAACCTGTCGGGTGACGTCATGTCTGTGCCCCCGTCACCCCCCCAATCTTTTCCCCCTGCAGCTCTCTGCATATTGGGTGACTTACCTGTTGCTTCTATCTGATGGTAGAAGCAAAATGTCAATTGGCATCTGGAAATCTGCCTAAACAACACCTACCTGAGATCATTAGGTAGTCCCAAGGTGTAGACTTTCACAGCTGAATAATTTGATAACCGCCATGGACAATGTAATGTGTACAACAATAAAGGTGCTGTCTAATGTGACAAGTGGATTTTTAGGTGGTATAGAAGAGGCAGAAGTATATAAATTAAACCTACATCAGAACGCGGTTGTCCAGATGGCTGGTACGTATGTAGGCACATTTGCTTACTTTGCAATACATGCACAACTGCACCCAAATAAATGATTAACACAGATTTGCAGGATCTTGACTTCAAACATGAAATGTTGCATTTTTACAGAGGTATTTTTTTTCATTACCTGTATGTATGTATATATATATGCATCTCATCCCAGCCTCTGTTTAAAAGCTGTGTTTAAAACAGCATGCATTGGCTTGAGGATTGGCTTGTGTAATACGAGCTTGAGACAAAAGGTGGCACTGAGTGCTCATTTGCATGTCATTTCCCAGAATCCCTTGCTGCAGTGGAAGTGCTGTATGCTGGGTGACAATGGGGAAAGACAGGGTTGCAGACCTGTCTAAGACATGCAAATGAACATACAGTAATATTTACAGTTGCTCTATATATATATTATATATATATATTATATATTAATTTGCTATGGTGATGCCATACTGCCCAGATTTCCACAGCTCTTGCTGTGGAAAGGTATATCGTTTTTGTAAAGATTGAGTTTTACAGGTATCATCGGATAAGTCAAGTGCAAAACATGAAAAATCTTATGTTTTTTTTTTAAATAAATCAGTTCTGTAGTATTAGATACTTACTGCATTTTTTAAATTCAATTCTTAATGCCATTTTTTATTAGTTTTAAAGCATCATTTGATTTCAATAGCAGGCTTTAACCCACCTCCCAAGCAGTGCAAGATCTTTGCAACACCTGTTTGGCAATGTTCCCAGAAATTTGAGCTGCTAACTAGAATAGATGTTTCCTTAGTAATCGGAGGATACATTGTAGCTGCTGAGTTACACTGACTGAAGGATTGATTGAAACTGGATGACAGACATTGTTAGGCACACATTTTGACAGATTTATAACAGGAGCACCAAACGATTGCCAGCTTAGGTAAGAATGTACAATTGTACATTGCCACACGCTTTACATATACAAAAAAAAGGGGAATGTAGTATTGCTACTTTAAATAACCCTCTATTGCTTTGATAGTGTTAATGAAATATGCTGTAATATGTTGAGTGTTATTGAACGGATATAATACCTTATTTGAGCAGGTTGGGAATGGTGTTTAGAGGTGTCTCTTTCCCTAACTCTGGGAGGATTGTATAACTTTTTGTACACTTTCTATTGTTTCTTTTTACCATGCAGTAAGATGAAGAAAACTATTTCAATCCATCTTGTGCTCATGGAGGTTGTGTTGGGGGAAGTAGAAAGCCACATTTTATTTTACCAATCTATCCAATCATTCTCATCCCTTCTTGTTTCACTACGTAGAGGTTTGTAGTATGACTAAATCAGGGGTGCAACTCAAGTCTTTGTCTCCACCCCACACCCCAGGTTTTCAGGATCTCTGCTTCAACACAGGTGGCTTAATCAGAGGCTGTGTCTTTGACCAAGCCACTTCGGCTGAAGCTGGGATATCATGAAAACCTGATGTTGGGGGGCTTGAGGACTGGAGTTGAGCACCTCTGATCTAAATAGTTGACTGATAAGTGGCTTAGCAACGCATTGCTTTAGCAGAAAAGCCATTCCGGGTTTGTATATATGGCTAGTGGTTATTAGTCAGTTTTCCTCAACGGGGGGGTAAGATACACCAATGGCCTTGACTGCTTACAATCTGGGGTGTAAGCCCATGCAACCTAACGGCAGCCATTAGACAGTGGCTTGGTGTAAACAAACAGGGAAATGCAACGACAAAGCTTTGCGCCCAACTTTTACTTTTTACCCACTGCAATTATTTTTACAGAAGCCCGGGCACAAAACGTTTAAGAGGCTTTTCCACACTATGCATAACATTGAGGGATATCTGGGAACCCAATTCAAATACTTTCTCCAGTTTACACACAGACGTTGTGTATAATACTACCATCAGGGTTTGAGGCGTTCATCCATATCTTGAAACTTTTTGCATATGGGCACTATACTCTTTAATTGGTGTCTTAATATCCGAAGGTACAGAATGCGACATTTGGTAAATTGCCGCAGACTGATCCACCACCGCTGCTGCTGGAATCCCCGCCGCTGGTCGTGTCCAAGGTAAGTTTTATTATGGTTTAAGCTAGGGGGTTAATTTAAGGGCTTTTAGGGTGAGGGCCTTGTTTTAGGCTAAGGACTTCGGGGTAGGGAATTTTCAGGTAAGGACTTCAGATTAGGCACTTACCTTAGTGGAAGCCAGTTGTGTCACGGCAAAGCACCAGCAGACAAATGTCCTAGACTGCAGTATTTGCACATCTTGAATGTGTCACTTTAGGGAAGTGTGGCCCCAAACTTGACAGTGGCTTTTTTCTTTTTTTAAACAAAGAAAACTTGTGTAGGTACTCTTTTCATTTAAAGAGGCAATCCAAGCTGCTTAAACATTTGTTTGCTTTAATATATGCAGCATTTGATTACCTTTATTGAAAACTAATTACGTAAGCTGTCGATAGATTAGTTCTCCCATGATCAGCAAAGGTCCTGCTTCCCATGGTCTATTCACTATATGGCTGCCTTTCAGTTGTAATCAATCCTTCGGTCAGTGTAACTCAGCAGCTACAATGTATTCTTATATTACTAAGGTAACATTGTTGCAGTTTGTTGCCAATATTCCCAGCCGTTTGAGCTGCAAATTATCTATGTTACAAAGATCTTGCACTGCTGGGGAGGTGGGCTAAAGCCTGCTTTAGAAATCAAAGGACGCTCACTATGTTAAAACTCATTAAAAATGGCATTAAGAAATTGTCTTATGTATAATTAAGATGCTATACAATTCCTACTTAATTTGTATGTTATGTGGGCACCCCTCCCCCAAAGAAAAGTTTATGCATTAATGTAAACTATTAATGGATATCTTCTATAAAAATTGTGGGGGGGGAATGGTATTAAGAGTTGAATTTTAAAATATAAAAAGTTTGTAGTTATGATATACTACAGAACTGATTTATTTAAATAAAAACACATGAAGGATATTGCTTGGATTACACCTTTAAAACCACAAAACAATCCACCACATGTAGCAATGGCTCCGACAGCACTAATGCAGTTAACTTCCTGACTGCTACATAAATGCAAAACAAACATTTTTCCAACTTTATTTCCACCTTGAAGACTGGTTTTATTTCTACTATATTTAAATAGAGTATCATGTATGGGTAGAAAATTAATATGGAACATTTAGCTGTAGAGTTCTTGTTGGCCAAATCTAGCAACCGTTACTGGACGTAACACCGCTAATTCAACAATGGCTGCTTGGCCTGCTGGAATGCAGAAACATACCACCCAAATAGACTTGCAGTGATGATACCAAAAACATTATTTTTTTTTGTCTTTTTCCCGATACTTTATTCCTTTTTGTTGCCGTTAGTCTAAACGTGATATTGATTATATATATAAAAATTTTGGAAAAGCCAATTTACCCAAAGAGAAGCGGAGAGACATAAAATCCCCACACTCATCCTTGGTCTGGACACATTTTGCAGCTCACACACAGCCTTGAGTTTGTACCAGATATGACTGCCCAGCAATGCTTATAATGCTATATAGAACTGGACCTTCAAGCTATGACTGTATGAACGAATCACAATAAAACAGTATATTAATTTGTCTAATTCTCACAACTCTAGCAGAACTGGAGAAGCAACTCCTGATCAGGTTAAAAGCCAGACTCCTTCATGGGGTTGAGTTACTGAAGCTCCCTCACTGAATTACATGGCTGCCATTAGGTTGCATGGGGAGGGGGGGGGGGGTTGTTTCCTTTGATACTTCTGGTGCTTTTATCTTTGCAATGGTTTTGCCTTTCATTTGCACCCAGAAGACTAGCACAAGAGGTGGCCAACTCCAGTACAAAAGGCTACCCCAATGGGTCAGGTTTTCAGGATATCCCGGCTTCAGCACCGGTGGCTCAATTCTTATTACCAAGCCAAATGTACTGAAGCAGGGATATCCTGAAAATCTGACCTGTTGGTGCCCCCCTGTGCTAGTAGATACACCTCCATGTGACGTTTCTAAAAACTTTATACCTAGCGGCACCAATGTTAACTCTTTCAGTTCCAGAGGCCTCTAGTACAGATACTGTTGAAAGTACTGTGTACTTTATTGGATTGCAGAATAATTCACATCAGACAATGATGCCGCATCTAAGGCCAATGATTCTTTCAAGACTCAATATGTCACTATTAGCCACATTCATTAATTCCTCTCAAATCATAGTTCTTTATAGAACTAATTCCGACATCCATTGGTGCGACTTCTATAATATAGAGTTCCTTTACCATTTACACAACAAACAACACAGAAGTGGATACTACTGTTTTAGTATCTGAATTAAACAAGGTATTACCCTTCATAAGTGCTTTGGGCTAAGTTTTATAGGATATGTTAAATATCTGTATTTCTTCCCCAAATAGAAAAATTAATCAACTAAAGGGTAAAGTAAAAGTAATTTTTTCTGTCGAGTGTCCTTTAAAGTTGCAATCCCTCCTATTTTAAAAAGAACAATATTTTGTAAACAACTTAAGTGGTTGGCAGTCCTGTGGTGTCTGAATTGTGTTTAAAAAAATAAATAAAATCCCCCAGATTTAATACCTTAAACGGGTAACTTCCACAGGTTTAATCAGAGGGACTGAAAAAAAAAAACCTAATACCAACGTGGCATACAACTTCGTCTGATTTAAAAAGAAAAACAGAGCCACACTTTAACGCTGTTAGAGACCACTATCATCACAGAACAACAAAATTAAGGTATGTGGGCCCAATATTCACATGGGCTTTGGTACATACTATCAGGGCTACCTAACCTGTGGTATAAGTACCATTAAAAGGCACCCATGTTCCTGCAAAGTGGTAGCCAACTTCTTTGAAGAGGGGACAGGGTTCTCATTAAATAACTTCTGTACGCCCTTAAGTACCTATCTGATGTTTTTCACCCATAAGAATTAAAAAGCTAAAACAATCCACAGCCAAAGGGATTAAATCTCCCTCCTGTGTGCACTTAACATGAGAATTACATTTAGCCGTGTAAGACTGTCTTGTATCATTTTTTTTTAATAAAGGTTGTAATCCAATGGACACACGAAAACAAAACGCCGGAATGGGGAGGGAATAAGATTCCATAAATTAATAGAGGTGTCTGCAAAAAAAAAAAAAAGAAAGAAGGGACATGAGGGGATTAAAAAGTCTTTTGTCCAAGTGTGTAACATTCACGCAGATTGTGATGAGCGGTAATGTCTTAATGAAAAGCACTTACAAATGAGGGACAATACGCCTGAGTATGAAAATAAGATTCTTCTCTGAAAACACATTTTTGGCACAGATTAAAAAAAATGTATGTTGCGGGGGTTTGATTTCTTTAAAGTCAGTATTATATATATTTATATATATATAATATATATTATATATACTTATATACACACACCCATGGAGTCCTATAATATCCCAGGAAAGGAAAATAGATCTCCTTTTGTATGCTTTTTTTGTTGTTTTTTTTCCCCCATGTAAACTGTACATCCCAAATGAAAAGAAGAGATCAGCGATGAGTCGGCAGAATTCAGGTCAGGCTGTGACATCCAGAAGCAGGAAGACCAGCTGATATATTTCCGTGTGTTTGCTTTACCGTCTCTCCCTTGCACCCTTCACAGTCACTGGCCCGAAATTCACAGATTCCTGCTCGTTAGTCCATCAGCGATTGTTACTGTGTGTCCAGACATTCCTAGATCACAGCATGTCGCTCAAAAAAATTACACAAAATAAAAAAAATGAAGAAAATTACTGTACAAAGGTCCGAGTCACTAATTTAGTGCAAACGCAGGTTCAGCTCCTCAAAAAGAAAAAACACAACAAGCACACAAACGGTAACCATCTTGGAATATCCCACAAGTGAGGGTGTGGGAACCCTCGCCCCTTTGCCACTCGGCGTCTGGCCTTCTGTGTGCATCTGTTTGTCCGTAAGCAATATGTAAACATCCAGGGTAGCAGCATCACTAGCTCTACCCAGCGGGAGGTTGATCACACCCTCCTCCACTCTCCCAGGCACCTCGGGGCAGGAGGCAGGTCACTCGGCAAAATCTTTCGTCTTGTTTAGGTTCTGTCTTTGCTGTACTTGAAAGATCAGTGATGGCAGCGTAAGAGCTCATACCGATGCAATGACTATCATTAGGTGAGGGGAGATACTGGAAATGCTGGCTAGTAAGTCTGGAGCTAGACGGGACAGGTGGCTTTCGGAAAATTCACAGGGCGGGAAGATTTGCAGAACGTAAGCAGGCTGAAAAGACAAAGGTTGTGTGAGATACAGACTAATGTATGTACTTGTCATCTCTAACCCATTAAGCCTCCACCAAGTTGTGCACAAAATACACAAAAGAACCACTTAATACCACCTAACCTTAATACAGGAACAATTTTTTTGTGGATAAAAAGCTTAAACTCTCCCCGGCACAGAATGAGTGACCTTTTGCTCAAGTCATAAACTGTGAGCAAGAATCAATAGTGATCTCTGTGTAACCTTGGAAATGTAGTGTGTCTGAACCCCAAAGAATTACACAGTAAAACCTTCATATCTTGCTCCCTGTTCAGAGCATGTTGAATCTAGTATAAAAATAAATAATTTAGCTTAAACTGCCCTTACCCTTAATTCTAACCAAATAACACCCTTACTAACAAACAAAACCACTAGGATAGCATTACACATGGATCGTTTGGGTTTTCCAACAAGGGATGCTCGGCATGCAAATAAGGCGTTTATCATACTGTAGCTTATAAAAATAAAACGGCAAGGCAGATAGATGGCTGGGTTATTTGTTCTGCCCAGATTCTTCTCAACACTTAACACATTACTTTGTAGTATTACTAGACTGCATCGTTAAACTAATATTTTAATAGGTCAAATTAGGAAATTTATCCTTAAAAAAAAAAAAACAGACAAGTACTTTTAATTACTTTTGAAAGTTTTTTTTAAAAATGTTTGTAACCTGAAGTTAATGTTAATGATTATAGCCCAGCACCCTGAAATACTTATTTTCTTATCCTATGACCTCATTTAATGTGTTTAGACAGACTGGGGATATACGTTCTGCTCAAGGATGTCTTTTGTATCTAAAGCCCTCTTCCGCCGAAAACCTGTCTCCCTGCCCCTCATCTCTGGAATGCCCTTCTCCTCAATATCCAACTAGCACCCCCTCTCCAGACCCACCTTAAAAAACACACTTCTTTAACGAAGCATATGGGTAGCTCCGCTGGCTGATACTATATAATCTCACATGCACTGACCTTGACCCATTGCAGACACACTCACCAAAACACCCTCCTACTGTCTATGCAAGCTCTCCCTAATTACCACTTAGACTGTGAACTCTTTGGGGCAGGGACTCCTTTCCCTAGTGTTTCTTATGTCTTAAAGCAATTGTTCCCATTATGTGTTATATTATTATGTCACACGTATTACTGCTGTGAAGTGGTAATGTCCATGGATGGCACCATACAAGTAAAGATATACATACATAAATGCTAGAAAGGAAAGGGGGAGAAAATATAAATGTAAACTTCAGAGACAGAATACCGAAAGTAAAAAATAATTTCATACTGGTCTTATTTTTGTTTAAAAGGGAAATTAATTAGCTAATGTACATCTGTTTATGCCCAACAATATTTAGTGTTCAATAGCACCTCACTTTAAAAACCACTACACTACTCTCCTAAAAACGTAGACAAAACTGGTCTACCTGTTGTCACTTGTGCCTACATCCAAACTAGTGGATAGCCCAATGATACCTGATTAGATCCTGGGTTGGGGACGTTAATGATCCCTGCTGCCTGTTTGGCCTGCAAGTAAGTGATGAATGCGGCCTTCAGCGACTCAGTCTGATTTACAACATCCTCTTGATCGCGTCCACAGGGAAGTGCCAGCAACAAGCAGTAATCACTCTCCACCTATATAAAGAAGGAGTTAGTATGCGGGTAATCCTTCAAACATATTAACATCGGCATATACAGAACATACATTTGTACAATTTGCTATTCTAATAATACACCTTTGTAGTGGTTTTTTACAGTCCACCATATAGTTTTTGTAAATAATTATTCATTTTACACGCATTCAATCGTGCAATCTGTATAAAAATTTACATTCTACAATATTAGGCAATGAGTAAGCACCCCCCTCAAGGCCATTAAAGATATTTATTATAAGGAATGACTTTAGTCATAGAACTTGTATTTGTAGTGAATTAAAAATGTAATTTCTTTCCTGCCATTGCACTGGGGGGCAGATGCGAGATAATTTAACCTCTATATTCAAGGACAAGGCTCTTTGGGAAATGGAGTTGAGACACTCAATATAGAATGCACTTTGTTTTCAGGGAGGGAATCCACATTTGTACCCTTACAGTTAATATGCTTTTTTTCCCCCAACACAAATAACACAAAGGGTATCAATTGGCAAGAGAAAAAAATACACGAAAGAAGAAACTATAATGTGGGATTAAAGTACCGTTTGAATCCTTTGTTTTAATTTAGCTATTAAAGGCACATTCTTGCCCACTCGCTATTATGTATACCTTTTTAAAAATGGATTTAAACAATTTTGAGTTTTGCATTTGCAACAGATACAGGGGGAAAAAAAAGGCTAGATAGTAATTTTCTTCTAAGTTCAAAGTGTCAAGATAGAGACAGAGAGACACAGGCCCCGTTCACACTGCGCTCTTCACGACGTGCGCGCGCTCGTCACTGACCCGTGGCGGCCAATGGTAGTGTTCACTCTTGAAACTACCATTGGCTGCAAAGCACGGCGTCCATGCTTCTGCAGTCGCGGGAGTCTTTTGAAAGTGTGATTCCTGGCTGAAGCAGCGTGACGTCAGTTTCAGCAGCCAATCAATGCATTGGCTGCTGAAAGTGAACAGAGAATCGGCAGCTCCCTGCCACACACACACACACACACTTTTCTTTTATGTTTACACAGCCCCCTCCCCCCCCCCAGCTCTCGCAGTATAATAATTAAAAAAAACAGGGAAGGGGGGGCACGGGACGGCACCCGCAACTGTGCCACGAAAACTCATCGTCCCCCCCGCACGCTCCCGCATCATTCCGTCTGCTGGGGATGATCACACATCGCCCAGCAGACGGGGGTGCGCGGAGTCGCGGACACAGCGTCGCAAAGTGCACTGTGTGAACGAGGCTACATATATATATATATATATATATATATATATATTTATATTTATAAAGCAAATGGAAATATTACTGTATGCTCATTTGCATGTCTTAGACAGGTCTGCAACACCACCTTTCACCATTATCACCCAGCACTTCCACTGCAGCAAGGAATTCTGGGAAATGACATGCAAATGGACACAGTATCACCTGATCCATGGTCTTTCTTCCCCCCCCCCCCCCTACCTCCCTTATATTCAAATATAATAGTATAAAATACACTAAATAAAGTAAAGTAATATATATACTTTCGTGTTTAATTTGTCTGGCTTACACTAAAATAACTCACCATCATTCTTCGAGCAACACCCTCCAGCTGAGTGGCCTCCAGTCTCATGCGCTGGGCGATTCTCAGTGGAGGGCCTCCTTCAGGTGCTGGCAAGGAGCGATGAGCTAGCACATTGTTCCCAGACACAAAGTGCAGCTGTACGGCAGCTGTGTCATTCTTCAATGCCAAGAGACCCTGCCACACAATCGGGTATTTCTGCACAAGGAAAGAAGCCCAGCAAAGGAAACTGGTCACTAAAGTGGTATATGGCAGCTTCATAGTGTTCCAAGACATGCCAGATGAAAAGGTAAAACAAGCATGTGAAATCAGAAACAAGCATAATACATCGACCTCTTACTAGCACCCAGGATCGCATATTACATCCTCCCTTTCAGTCTGAAACCTCAGAGATTGAATTACGAGTTCCCACTCTGGTAACTCATGACTTTCTATTCCAAATGGTAGTAGAAGCTGTATAAACTCCACCATATGTTCACACAAAGTGTGCATTACATTACAAACATTTGTGGGTTTCACATTTGTAATGGAATGGTGTTTCATTTCAGGCATAGGGCATTCATTTGTTAATAAAGGATTTGCAGTGTTTCCTGTCAAATGTAACACCACAATTATGATAAGGGGTTTTACAGAAAAACATTGTAAACTTATTTTTTTTTTTTAATAGGCTTCCATTTCTAACTTTAAGCAAAGGTAAATCAAGGGAGAAATAAAGGAAAACTAAGCAAGTTATACTAACCGTCAATAGCTGTACCATATCAACTGGTCGCTGGGGTGGGTCTTGTTTGGGGAGAGATTGGACGTCTGTCCGAGAGAGCACACTGGTGCTTGTAGTGGAAGCCATGAACACAGACTGCTTCTGAACTGCCTGAGACTGATGTGGGGACGGCAGCTCCGGCTTCAAGTTAATGGCAACAGGTGATGGGTAGGAGGTCTGAGCAGTGTCCACAGAGGCTCTCTGGAGATGCTGCATGTGAGGTTCCATTTGCCCAGTGTGTCTGTTCAGGGCAGCATGGTGGACCTGCTCAGTAACGGACGACTGTGGTACCTTGGAATCCTGGCTTACTTGTGGAGTTTTGCTGCGTGCTGGTTGATTGGGATGTGAATGTTCGCCATCTGGACCAACCTGAAAAAGTTCAAAGAAAGTTTAAGGTTCAGTCCAACATAGCAGGATACAAAAACTTTAAAACCACTTTATGTCAGTGGATTCTTCTAAATAAGCCAATCACCCTTAAAGTAACCGTTTTAGCATCCCATGATTTAGCCCATTTAAAAAAAATCTCAATTACTAGGAGAGATCGCTGTCTGCAAACCTATAGAGTGCACAACCCGGCACGCAGGGAAACGGCAGGGGACTCCTCGTCAGTATCCAAAATGTCAAACTTTATCTTGCCTGCCCAGACAACACTATCCGTTGCCAGGTGTTCTGGCAGTCCTGATCCCAAGCGGTCAACATTTGTATTTCTACACAGGCTTTAGATTTGACACAATTATTATCTAATATGGTTCCAAATAAAGCCTCAACAGTGAAAAGAACAGAAACTAATGTGTTCTTGTAATGGGTACCTACTGCCCAGGCACGGAGTCACAAGGGTCTTCTGGAAGCTACTGACAGCGTAGTGAAATTCACAAACGGTCGCACAGTATTAAGAGATGTATCGCATAGGAAAACTATTGCTTCCCTGATTGGAGAACAATTCTTGAGCATCCTTGGCCTGACTACACCTGCCTCCAGCTTATTTCCCATCCTGGCAGACGAGATCCTTTGGGTTCTAGTCATACAGACTGTTCAAATAACAATTTTGCACCATAGTGGGACACAGACCGAAAATACTTTCCGGTGGTAAGAACAAAAAAAACAAAAAAAGTCCCTAAACCCCATCCTTCCCAACTTACTGTAGGACAAAACAACTGACCGGGTATAGGAGGGGAGAATAAATGCCCTCTACCCCAGCTGGGAGGCACCAAAATCCCCATTGGGATATGTGGTCATGGGGGAGGATACAGAAAACAAAAACAAAACAGTCTCTTCACCAAAATACATTCAATAAAGAGCGTTAAAAAAAAAACCAAAGCATTTGTTTAGCCTGAAAATGTAAAGTTTAAAAAAAAATAAAAAAAAGGTTAAAAATAGTTGTAATTATTTGAAATAATGTGTTTATAAACTTTAACATATTAAACATGCCACTGTTCTTTGATCACTTATGTCCTTGGACTGACTGCTCCATTGAAAGTAGCAGGCGGGTTCCAATCCTTACACTTTGCACATTTAATGCAGGCACCTGAAAGCTTCACACCTGGCAATTAACACTGCAGAAAATGTGATATATATATATATCTATATATATATATCTATATATATAGATATATATATATATATACCATAATACTGAGTTAAGTTATGGTGAGTAAAAAAAGTGACAAAAACCCTCCACAGGAAAGCAAATATGCAAATATAACTGTATGCTCATCTGCATGTCTTAGGCAGGTCTGCAAGCTTAAGCCTATAGGGAACCATGTTAAAAATGGTTATTGAGGCAAAAAGTGACACTGTGTGCTCATTTGCATGTCATTTCCCAGAATCCCTTGCTACAGTGGAAGTGCTGTATGCTGGGTGATAATGGGGAAAGGCGGGGTTGCAGACCTGCCTAAGACATGCAGATGAGCATACAGTTATATTTGCATATATATATATCAGTGACTCTTAATATAAAATGAAGTGTTACATGTTAAATTGACGCAATGCCATTACAAATATTTTGTCATCAGGCAATGTTTTGCTTCTCAGTAACCGATTACCTAAAAGTACATGGTCTTTAATCACAAATACGAATGGAAAAGCAATACAAACACTAGATTTCATCAATATTTGTAAAATGACTGATCCACTGTATATGTCCCATAAATACTAATTAAAAAAATTAAAATAAACTTTAGCTCAGGGAGATCTCACCTCCAACCCCCCCCCCCCCCACCCCTTCAACAGGTCAGGTTTTCAGGATCTCTCTGCTTCAGCACAGGTGGCTCAATGAGTGGCTGCCTGCTTCAGCACAGTTGGCCCAATCAGTGGCTCAGTCAAAGACTGAACCACCTGTGCTGAAGCTGGGATATCCTTCAAACCTGGCCTGTTGGGGGATCGAGAGGGCTGGAGTTGAGAACCCCCTGCTTTAGCTAATGTTTGTACTGTGATTTATCTGTGTAATTTATTCTAAAATAAATTCTCAAAGAAACCCCCAAAATGTAAATATATATATAAAAAAATAAAAAATCATTCCCTTACCTGTGACGGTGTCATACTCCGAGACTGTAAGCCAATCGGTGACGCACCAGAAAACTGGGGGTGACTGAGCTGGGCAGCTGTATGATAACTCCGTATATCCGTGTATACAGGGCGGTAATCATGAAAAGAACTTCCAGAAGGGTGGATTAGAGGCACCCCATGAGGTCCCACTACAGGCTGAGATAAATTCAGTCCAGTAAGCTGCCCACTGGGAGGAACGCTAAGTATCCTGGCTTCATTATGTGGCGAATGGGCCATTTTTACATCCGGTTGTTTGGCCAGATCCTTTCCAGGCTGTGGTGTTTTGCTGGTGGGAGGGGTTTTCACAGATCCTTCGGGTGTTCTGGATTGCCTAGCCTCCTGATGGTGATCGCCGACAGCCGTCATGTGGGAGTGCATCATCATGCGGACATCTCGAGCTAGCATAACATCTTGGGGTACACTATAAGGATCTAGCCGCATACCTGGTGCAGACATGCGGTATTCAGGTTGCATGACCAGTACGTCAGATTGAACAGGATGGTGGTAATGCATCTCCTCATCAGGGGAATGCTGGGAAGACATTGAAGAGATTACCATCTCTCTAATAGGTGCTGGCTGAGGCGTGCTAGCTCTCTGGGGTCTGACATCAATCTGAGGCTGCATAGCTGCTCTAGGTGAGTGAAGTGCTTCTGGGCGGATGCCGTATTGCATGCCTGGCAGAGGGGGGGTGTTTATTCTGCCATCTCCTTGAGACAGGTGGCCAAGAGAGACAGTCTGTGTTACGCTATGAGGCGGCATGATCACGGTCTGCTCTGGGTGCATACTAGGGATGTACGGAGACACTGGTATTCCTTGAGCCAGCATAACAGACGCATTGTTAGTTAAGGCAGGTGAAGCTGTGACATTGGAATGACACGCTCTGGTGAATGGAGATGGAGAATGACCTGTTGTGCAGGGTGAATGGGGCTCCTGTTTAATGCCACCTAGATGTGGAAGAGCTCTATCTGTGGGTGTACTAGATCCAGAACCTACATGATTTGCGTCAGACTGTGTTTTGCCAGACAATGAAGGATGATGAGGACTAAGACCAGGGTTCAAATTGGTTGACTGAAGAACCTTAGACTCTACTTTTATATCTGTAATCTTCTTACTACTGGATGACACAATTTGACTCTGCATCATCTGGCTGTGCATTAGGACAGGGGAACCAGTTTGGGCGAGTACTTTAACAGCTCCAGATTGTGAGGAAGGATTTGAGATTGTAATGTGGGTTGATTCACACTTCTCCAAAGAGGAACGTTCTTGTTTGATGGATGATATCACAGGTGATGCATTATATGGTTGATTTCCCGGAACCAGGGAATGAGCTGTAACGTAACTTGTGGGCGTTTGAGGGCCTTTTGGTAGTATCTGAGATGGGGCGAGAGGCTCTTGTTTAATTTGGGTCTTTGACACGGACTGCTGAATCTCTATGTCAACAGCACTTGCAGGTGGAATCTGGCTGATTTTTGCACTAATCCTTTGGGGTCCCTCAGTCTTTTGCCCAGAATAACTTAACAGCATAACCCCTTGTGACGTGTTCACCCTCAAACCTGGACTGGGTCCAGTCTCTGTGGGCCTGTCTTCTATAATGGACATAGTTGGTTTCATGCAGGATCGACTGTCATTTGTATTCTGCCTCTGCTTGATCTTTTGAGGGGGGATACATGGAGAAACTGACTGAAGCTGTGGAGAATGCTTTGCTAAAGCTATTCTTGGCATTTCATCCGAATCAAAGCTGTGAGGCATTCTACTAATAACAGATGTAGCTTTAGGGGCAACTATTGTGACCTTTTCCTGGAAAACAGGAGCTTCAGCTGCTGGTGGGACTGTAGCATTAGTAGGCGGAACTGCTGGTTTCTCTTCAGATACTGGTTTAATAGCTTCTACAGGATGTGTAGGTTCTTCTACATGTGCAGCAGTGACAGGCTCGGAGATAGCAGGGGTGACAATAGTTGTGGTAATGCTGGATGATGAAACATACTTGGGCTCCATTAGGATTTTTCTTAAGGTGCTGGAGCTTGTATCCACATCAGAGGCCTTTGTATCTGGGGGCATAGCAGGAGGTGGAGTTGAAAGGGCAGTTCTATCTTCATGCCTCACCATCCATTCAGACATCATTGCCGTACCTGCATGAGAGACAGCAGCAGGAACAGGGGCTGGTATTTTTCCTGGTGTGGCTGATGGAAGTGGAGGAGTGGTGACACTAGGGGGAGTTATGGGGGCATTTTCAGTACTGGAACGCAACTTGAAACTAGTTTGGCTTACATCATCAATAAGAAGTGGCTGAGGTGACTGACTGACATTCTTAAGATCTGGATTATCATCATCCTTATACTCTGGTTCAGCATCCTGAGCAACTGCTTCAGAAGAAGAATTTAGACTTGTCTCAAGACCCTGTTTCTCAGGATTTGAAGAAACTGACACTACAGTGGACTTCTCATTTAGTCCTTCATCTGACGTGTTCCTCACATCTTTTCTGCCGGGAGATCTGCCTTGAAGATTATCATGTCCAAAGGCATTGCCATCTACAACTTCTACCTTCTTGCCAACATTCTTTTTACGTTTTATGCGAGTAATCTTATGTCTACCTTTTTGTTTGGGAAGGATGTCTGTTTCTCGCAAAGATTCTGCTTCTTGTGCAGAATTTGAAGACTCACTGAAGCTCATGTCTCCTCCCTTGCTTTCTGCTGACTCTACTGCTGATGGGGTACGAGCAGATGTGTTCTCGGGGCCACCACCAGCCTCAGATTCAAAGATGATATTTACTGCTTGGTCTGTCTCAGGCTCTATTTGTTCTGGCTGGGAAGGAGGAGGAGGAGGAAGTGGAAGTGGAGGAGGAGGAGGAAGTGGAGGAGGAGGAGGAGGTGGTGGTGGTGGTGCAGGAGGAACAGTAGTGGGATCAGTTGGCTGCCCACCTTCACGTTCAGATGGATATGTTGGGGCAGTAGGAAAGCTTTCTGCATCTGTAGAAATATCATTCATTATGGATCCAATAGCTGCAGCCAATTCTGTTTCACTAGCCTGGTGTGCCGGTTTATCCCCCTCTTCCTCTGAACGAGCCTCCGAAACCTCCCCACCTTGGGCATCTTTATAAGCAGGATCAGATGCGTTTTCAGTGAATTTTGCAATGTTTTCTACAGCCTGCTCTAGCTCTATCTGTCGTGCTAGTTGTGCAGCCTCAGGTGAAAGCTTGGGTTCCCAAGCCATTTCAATGTCGGACGTGTCTGGGAAGGACACCTCTGATTGCTTTGTGAAAGGGGGTGATGCATGGTCTTCCTTTTGGGGGCTTTTAATTTTAACAGGGGACACCGACACTGGTTCAGCATCTTCAAGTGGCCTCATGGCACCTTTCACCTCATCCACATTAAGACGAATCTCTACATTTTTCAAACACAGAGATGCTTTATCTACAACAGCATTCCTAGACCTTCCACCTTTGAACTTGGGACCCTTTTCAAGAGCAATTTTCTTTTCTGTAACATCAACAGCAGTGTTTTCTGTAGGACATTTGTCAGTCTCTGATTCATTTTGGTTATGTTTTAATTCGATTATTGTTGGGGTTTCCTCTTTGTCCAACTTTGGACTGCTGCCATCTTCAACAATGGCTTCAGTAATTTCATTACCTTCTTCACTTGATTCTCCTAAAGCATCGTTTGGTAGTTTAGATTCATTCTTCCCTTTTTTTCCCTGTTGGCTACTTGAAACAGGAGAATGGCTCTGCATTGCTTTTTGAGATCGTGGAGACCGCCATCCCTCAATGGGTTTAGCCGTTTCACTTGATTCTTTTATTTCAGTATCATCGGACTCTTGCTTTATAGCCTCAGCTTTAATAGGGGATACCTCTTCACCAGTTTTACGACGAACTTTTGGAGGCCGTCCTCTTCTTGGTGTGGTGGGTACAGCAACTGGAGACTCCTGGTGTTCTTTTTCTATCCGCTTTCTAGAGGGCCTTGGTGCTTCTACAGGCTCTTTTACAGAAGACTGGCCCTCATTGTCACCTGTTGTAGCATAAACAGATCTAACATTTCTGCGCCTTGTTCTGCCCAAGGGCAAGCTTGGCTCTGAGATCTCTGGTTCAGTCACCGAGCTGGGTGACTTTGCAGCATTCCTAGATCCTCTCTCGGGCTCATTTTTTATTTCCAAATGCTTCTGGGTCTCACCACGTGGAGATGTGGATCTATTACGTTTCTCACGGTCAATTCTTTCACTTTTTCTTCTTGCGGGTTTCTCTGTTGTACTAATAACAGTTGCTTGAACTGGAGTTTTGGACCTCTTGCTTTTGTAGTTTTTTTTATCTTTTACTGGGGCAGGCGGTTCAGCTTCCACATCATTTTCAGAAATATGTGCTTGTACATCTGGAACTCTCTCATGTCTTGGACATATATTTGTATCAGCACTTGTTAAAAGAGAGGGCTTTTCTATAGAGGGCTCACCGGGCTCCTCTGTTTTTTTAATAAGCTTTGAAGGAGATATGTTTGAAGCACTTTCCAGCTCTGTTCCTGAACCAATGTGTACCTCAGAGAAGGAAGCACCTGGTGTAGGTGGTTTTGTATCCAAGTATGAAGGATGCTCTTCTGGTACGACATCGGGAATAGGTGGGGCAGGAAGTACTTCCTTGGTTTCCTCAACAGCTTGTATAGGTTCCATTGGAATTGGTGGGTCAATCGCAACTGCAGCAGCAGCTGGAACAGGCTTTGGTTCTTCTGATGTTGGCTCAGGTGGCTTTTCTTCTGCTGCTGAAAGAACATCAGGTGTTTTCTCAAGCAGAAATTTATCTGAAGCAGGTGGTGTCGGCTCTTGAGAGACTGGGGCTTGTGTTGGCACAGTAGATAAAGGAGATTTAAGCTCTGGTTCATTGGTTTCGGGAAGAGAGTCTGGAGTTTTAGGCCGGGCCTCCTTTTCTTCTGGTCTTTCTATGTCTTTAGGTCTTTGTTCTTTTTCTCTCTCTTTTTGCTGCATTCTTGTTAGTTCAACAAAGCGGCTGTGAAAGAGTACAACTGGCTCTTGCACAATATCAGACAAATTACTTATGCCATCAGAAGACACTTGCCTCCCATATGGTCGAACGAGACTGAGGTCAGTATCCTCATCTTTCCTTTCCAGATGTTGTAGACGCTTAGAGTCTTGTTCAAAGATTGAGCTATGTAAAAACCGTGAGGCAAATAACTCCTGCTTTTCCTGTTCTTCTTCTTTGTGATCTTCTTTCTTGTCGTCCAATTTTCCATCAGAATTTGTCCTGATTTTTTTCTTTTTCATGTACCAAGATGGTATAGGCCTTGGAGCAGAGTCAACCTTCTCTTTGTCTTTGCTGCTTCGGAAATTTGCAAACCTTGGATCCCAATCTAAAAAAGACCAGTTTTCTTCTCGAGAGGAAGAAAGTGACTTGGCCCTTTCAAGCAAAGCTTTAGTATCAGGTGTGATAGTCTTGTCTAATGCAAAAGAGTAAAATTTATTTCTTTCCAAGGAGCTAGATAGCCTATCTTCCCTGTCACGTACTTTCTCTTCTCCATCACGCAATAAAAAAGAAAACCTTGAACTATCCAATAAGGAGAAGACTTTGGGTGAACTGGATTTATGATCACTATCTTCATCAGAGTCCGAGGGTACCTCACCAGGTTCTAGATCCCTAGAACGCTTTCTAATGCTTTCTCTCTTCACTACATTGATGGGGAAGCTAATATCAACTCTGCTGCTTTCATGTTTTACTTGGCTATCCCACTTGCTGCATTCTTCCTCAGGGCTCATTTCAGACAATTTGACTTTGGCCGGATCAGTAATTTGTTCCTTCTTGATCGATTCAGTGGGAATTAACTTGAATGGCTCCTCTTTAATGGTTACATTAGGAAAAAGTATACTCTTTTCGTCTACTTTAGGCGACTCTTTGAATTCTTTAATTGGCATTAACCTTGGGGAACTTATGGTATCTTCATCCTCATGAAAAGGAAACAATCGCAAGTTTGGAGAACATGCAGTCCTTTCCGAATCATCACTTATCTGGCGTGAACTTCGGTAATTTCTCTCCCTTTTAGTGCCAATTTCAAATTCTAAGTGATCAGTCTTTTTTTTTTTACTTGGAGGCGAGTCATCTGTGACATCTTGAGGAGGTTTGCCAACTTCATGCACAAGACTCCGTCTTTCATAGTCATCTATTTCCTTGTTTGGACTACCAAACTTTTCAGATTTCAATATCTCCAATTCCATCTGCTGCTTCAGTTTGCGGTTCTGCTCCATTTGTTTCCTGTAACTTTGTGTGTAATCAATATCTATGGGAAGTCTCTCTTCTGTCTCCGATAGCTGAGATCTCTCCAAGCCTAGCATTTCTCTCGACAGTGAACAGTACATTTTTCTGTGCTCTTCTTTTGTTACTTCTTTATCAAAACCATGATCCTCTGTTAACTGTACATGCAGTTGTGGGATTTTCATTACACTAACCCTTTTAGTTGAAATCTCTGGTATTTCAAATGGTTCATCAACTGGCTCTCCTAAACGAAATTGCAAATCTAAGTTAGGGCGCACCGCAAGTCCAACAGAAATCGGTTCTTGCCCATCTTTGGGGCTGTTAACTGTAATAAATCTGTCAGATTTGATTTTTCTGACTTCCCTTTTAAGTTCTTTCCGAGAAGCTTTCCTCTCAGACTCCCCCTCCCGCAGCACAGTAACTTCCCTTGAGGAAATAGCCACATCTAGCTGCTTTTTTAAACAAAAACGAGCATCTTCCTCATCTTGGTTGTTTCTCCTAACTTCCAGTTTTTGCCGGTCACATTTCAAGTTTGCATCAGCAAACCTCCTTTTTCGAGCTTCTAATTTGTCCAGATCTGCTGTAGTGACCCCGTCTGTACATGGTTCTGCCTTAATGTGTTTCTTTGCTTTTAGTTTACCCTCCTTGTCTACCACCTCCACATGGCTGGCGAGCCCTTTCTCTTTTGGCACTTTGTTCCGGATAGTTTCCAGTTTTACTTGGTCAAGTTTAGGCTGTTCAACGCGTAATATCTGGATTTTTTGATCCAGTGGTGGGGACTTCACAGATTCGGTGTCAGACTTCCCCTTTACAGATTTTTCCAGTCCAGGAGGATCAAAAACTTTTGCTTCCTTTTCGTTTACTCTGGTAAGTACTACACATGGCATAAGCTCCAAACGGTTTTTAGATGTTGGATCCTTGTCGTTTTTTTCTTTGGCTGGCTGTTTAATGCTACTTTTCTGTTTTTCAAGGCTGGGTTCCTTCTCATTTTCTTGATCAGTCTCAGAAGACTGGGAGCTTGGCGAATGATTTTTAGACCTTCGTTTTACCTTATCTGTTTTATCCTTTTCTATTTTATCTGTCTTTTCCTTCCGTGATGGCCGTTTCTCTTTATCAGATCTTTCTGAATCAAAAGGACGTTCTTTTTCGATTTTTTCACTTTTGCAATAGCGGTCTGCTCGAGTTTTGTCTAATTTATCAAATCTTGAGGGGGAGAGAGAGCTACAGCTACCACTACGATCAGAAGAGCGGCTATAAATTCTGCGTTCAGAGTCACTTGGTATTCTTTCAGACGGGGAAGGGGATCCCGCCGGGCTTTGGGGTCGTCTTGAGTGAGTCGGACTTTGGCTGCGTTCAATCTGTCTTCGTTCATGATCCCTATCTCGGTCAGTTTCAAACCGTTCTCGTTCTCTCTCCCGCTCTCTCTGCCTGCAACTGTATTCACGAATGTCCTGTTCATATGGGTCTCTGTAATCTCTATATTCTCTTGGATCATCATAATAGCGTGGATCATAGTAATCTCCTTGGTATGGGTCCCACTCTGTGTAAAATTCTCTACTACTTCGTGCAGGATACTCTCTCCTTGGATCCTCTTGGTATGTGCCCGGTGTCCGAGCAGCGTCATAGTATGTACGCTCCGTAGTTGTAAATTCATTGTACGATCCTCGCCGCGTCTCATCACCTCTGAGGAGAAATATATATATATTTAGAAAAATAGAAAGAGAAACAGTATTTAAAGACTGAATATATACACACACATATCCATACACAACAAAAACACGCAAAAGAAAATGTGCTAATGTCCATAAGAATAGTAGACTAAAGCAGTTCTAGACTCCAACAAGCAACCTGTTAGTAACACACACTCCTAACATCCACACCCTCAGACGGGAAAAGTTGTGCGGCTGGACCATACCCCATACTGAGGCATACTCAGTCTAACCCACAATGAACAGCCCACTTTGCCTTTTGTTTCAACATTGACCCTTATTCGCTCTAGAATCTAAGCTTTTACGAGCAGGGCCCTCATCTTCTGTGTCCATTTGTGCTAGTTTGTCCTTATTTCTACGTCATTCTGTTTATGCAATTGATCTCTCTGTACCCTCCCCTGTACTGTGGAATATGTTGACGCTTTACAAATTAACAATTATATGATTTCCCCCCCCCCTTTTTTTAAAAAAATTATTATGCTTTTTCTATTATGCTATTTTTACTTCCAAGTATTTAACTTCCATTGTAAAGTGATGCAGAATATACAATAATGAAAATAAGATTACATATGGTTATGATCTCAGAGCATCTCTCCACGCCTATTTAGAACTATATGTTATGATATGTATGTTTATAGAGCCAACCAGGTGCACACATTAGGGTAATCAAGACCAATGTAAAACTGGGAGAATGGAATCCCTGTCCCAAAGAGCTTTCAATTTAATTGGCATGTGGAGAGATGAACAAAAAGTAGGAGTGAATGTGTGCACTGGTTAGCGTGTATAAAAGCACACTGTAGGTTTAGTGAGCAGTGGCCATTCAGGACCATTTAAATATACTGTTAAACAGTCGAGTTTTTAGATGGGTTTTGACGTTCGAAACGTGGCTTGGCAGACATTAGGCGAGATGAAGTTCCATAGGAAGCGTGCAGCATGTGAGAAGAGTTGTAGTAGTGAGAGCTGTCGTGACACAGTAGATAGAGATGACAGGCCCAAACAGAAGGTAGAGAGCAAGTAGCAGTATAGCAAGAGATTAAAGCCGAGACATGAGGAGCAGAAGAGTGAACAGCCTTGACTGAAAGAAAACTAATTTTGTAGTGCATATGGTTTAATAAGGAGCCACCAGGAGGAGAGAAGCAGTGACAGAGGGGGGTTAGGTTATTCTCGCAGCAGCGGTTTGAAAAGATGGAAGGCTAGAAAGCAGAGGTACGGAGGTTAGTTAGTAGAAGGTTGCAATAGTCCATATGGGAGACAGTGAGGGCATGCATTAACATTTTAGTAGTATATAGAAGAATGTATTTTAGAAATGTTACAGAGCAAGAAGCGGCAAGTTTTATAACTAGCTTTAATGTGAGGGGAGAAGAAAAGTCAATACCTAGACAAAGGGCTTGGGGAACTAAATATACATTGCACTGTATTATAGAACACATTCATTAAATGATCATATTGTCACTCGGTCAAATCAATAGTTGTGCAATGCTCAAACAAGAGCATCTAAACCAAATGTAATATGTTTATTTATCTATCAGTCACATTATCTCAGAGTTAATCAACATTATAACACAAAAACATACCTTCTTTCTGATATAATATCATAGAAGTCACGTATATCTTGTCCAGACGACTCCATGGAACCATAAAAAGCCAACTGACTCTCCTGGTTTGCAAAATCCACCTTTAAAGAAACAGAAGCAACACACTTAAATGACATCCAATTACATTATATCAACCAAGTAAACAAAACAAATACAGCTCAACCCCTTTATAACGCTGTACTTGGGGTCCGAAGAATAACATCGCGCTATAAGCGGATCGCGTTAGAAATAACGTACAATTGTATGCATTGTACAATAAAGTATTTAAAATACCAATAATCGTGTTGTAAAGTACTCATAAATACGAAAATTGGGAGCCACGCTTGCATTGCGTTATAAGCGGATTCGCGTTGTAACGGTTCGGGTTATAACGGGGTTGAGCTGTATCTAGAAATTCCCCACTTTAAAAATAAAAAAGTATTGGAAATGATCTATAAATAAGGTCAAAACAGTTAGCAGCTTTAAATAAATTAAAATATTGAAGAACTGCCACACAAAGGTAAAGAATGGTGGATCAGTTTTTAGCACGTAATTCTACTAATCGTGTTTTGCACAGTAGAGAGAAATTCATCACTTGCAGCAAACATTCATTATCCAACTGCATTTCAACGAGGAACATTTCCCTCTTGAAGGGAACTACCTAAACTCAAAAAAGGGTTAGCACTTCTCTTTCCACAACCCAAACAAAGGATGACGGAAATATTGCTTGATCTTGCCTATAAATTGTCAGATCTAAAAATAAAATGTTTATTATGTGCATAATAACTTTCCAAAACACAAAAGAGGGAAACATCAATGAACTACTTTAGTATGAAAAACTGCCAGAACAAAATATATAAGGGAGAAAGGACAGAGCTTTAGGGAGAATTAGAAAGCATATGGTGAAAGCACGGACTGAGTTTTTCCAAACAAGCTTGGGTATACAAAGTTAATAGGCGGAATCATTTCGAAAGATTTGTGTTAACCTGTGGAATGTATCTGCTTATATTTTTCAACAGTAAATCCCGATAAAAAGCATCAGTACCCCAAACTCGCAAAATCAGTCGGCTATTGTATTCCTGGAACCACTTCGGACTAGCAGGTTTTTTGGATTAACAGAAAAATATTTAACCCATTGGTGGCTTGTATTTTTGGAAAAAAAAAAAAAGAAGGAGGTGCAATTCAATGAATCAGCACCTCACCAAGTTTCAGGATTACCTTGGTTTGGTGGTTTAACTGCTTACCAGTAACAACAGAAGTTTATATGAACGTCAACACCAAGAAGCTTAGAGACACAAGGTTGGCAGTCAGTACAATAGTCAGGGGGTTAAAAAAAAAGAGAAAAAAAAGAACTCCATGTATTACTAAATGCTAGAGGGAGGCTATATTGCTTTAACAGCTTTTTGATCTCTTTAATTCCCCTTGACAGATCTTAAAAGGATTTAGTAGGATTTGGAATGTTTTTATGAGCTTGTATTTTAAAATTTTGATTTCTGTATTAAGGTGGTCTCTGCACACCTTAATTTTATTCCCACCAATCTTCCTCCCCTTGGTCTCTTTTACAGCTGCTTGGGCATATTCAATCTCATTGTAGAGAACCAGGGCCATGCCTTTTAAGCGATCATACACCACCTGTCAAAAAAAAAAAAAAAAAGTACATATAAGAGCCTCGTCCACTAGGGACTTGGTAAGAGATCAGCGTTCATCTTTTCTGGTTTCAATGATGACTGTGAATCAATGGCCTTCTTGTATCCCACGCAGCAAAACTGATTCCGTAACAGGCCAGCTTCAGGCACCATGATGAACAGTCTAAATTGTCAATGTTTATTCCCCATTTTTTGTAGTTTACTAAGTATTTATTTTCAGGCTCTTCGGACGGAAGAAAATTAAGATTGGAAACCCATTCCATATAAAAATTCCTAGCATTTTTATTGTTACTGGTAAGACAGCTGTGGGGTTGTTGTTTTGAGGTATGAATGATACCAGCCTTGATAAGGAATGGTATAGATGCTTGTAATACACACTGCACCCGCTTCATAAACCTCTGTTTAAGAATAGTATATGGTTGGTTCACATGTTCATTTTTATTGTGTGGTTCCTGTTGCCAAGCAACGCACATGACTAAGGCATGGGTTGCAAAGATGATGCAGGGTTCACTTTCTATGTATGTAGAGCTACAAAAGTCTATTACAAATACAGTCAGACTTTAGTCTTAAAAAAAAAAATACTGGAATATTTAAAGTATCTGATCGATCTCTCCCTATAGGTAGCCTAACATGTCTGACCATATGTGTAATTGTAATCAAAGGAAGGAAAGGACAGGAAAGAATTTAAGAAGATGCAGCATCAATGTAATCACAGAACACACCTTCCCAGCCTCCCACCTACCTTTACCACTGGTCCATAACGGCAAAAATGCCGCGTTAAATACTGATCGGTAACTTTGGGTGAAAGGCCATCTAACCACACGCAGTTCGTAGGCATGCTTTTTCCAAACCCCAGCTGTAAACAACAAGAGTGTTAAGTTGAATAAAGATGTGTGATCAATAAGTGGTTAAGAGAATAGTGTTAACGCTTAATCGTCATTACCATCCTTAATAATAGGGCTGGCAACGTGCCTACAAATTAATATATAAATGGTGCTCTCCTATGCCAAGTTTAAACCTTTAACCATTAATTAGACCAGTGGTTTCCAATCCTTTATTGGTTAAGGAACCCTATAATTATGTTGTGAAATTCTGCAAAACCCCAACCCTCTCTAATAGTGTGTCTGAGATCAGATGCATTGTAGATTATTCTGTACAATTTTCAAATAACCTGAAAATTGCACGGAACCTTTAAGAGATGCCCGCAGTACCCAAGGGTTCCTAGGAACCCTGGTTGAAAAACACCGAATTAGACCATGCAATAACAAACCACACAGAATGTTAGCCATTTTCATCACCAGAGAAGAGCAGCATGCAGAAGTTGATTGAAATATGTTACTATTATCATTTATCTATAATGCGCCAACATTTTCCATAGTGCATAACAATGGTATGTGGAAGGTAATACAATGATACGCCAATACAACAGGTAGGTAAAGGAATCTGCTTATTCCCAGTGCAAGATGGAATTATATACCTTCAGCCGGTTATTCCCAAGGTATTCCCCATCCATCTTCTTAATGGCTTTACAGACGCTTGCAATATCACAATACTGCAGGAATGCATACTGAGGGACTCCATTCACTCTCTTAACATCAATATCCTGGACAGGGGAATGAGATGAAGAAAGTCGATCAATAGCGCAATATCAGCATGAAGACATGTATAGTTGTGAAAACTGGAGCATGCTAAACAGATTTAAAAACTGGGTAGGGATGCAAAAGAAAACCTCTGGATTAATCAATCTATTTTAACATAAAGGCCAAGCGTAAAGGCTCAGGATCCAGTAACATCAGTTACAGCTCATGGGGAATACTGTTGTGCAGCCATTGGGATAGACAAGTATTGTGCAACAGAGGGTTTGGGTACCCCCTAATGGTTCATGGAGGTAGGGCTTGGCAACAAATAAGTAATGGCGGATTCCAGACACTAATGTGTTCCTGAGCCAGTGTAGGGACTGCGCACTTAGCAAAGCCCCAAACTGCTCTTTAGCGTGGCTGGTATTGCCAATTCCAGCAGGAACTTCCAAAGTCACTCCCCACAATGGAGTGGCAAGGCACCGTGGGGCGTGACTTTGGAAGCTCCCACAGTAATTGACAGCTATCCCCCCCAACACCGCATGCTGTCTGCACACACTGAGGTGCAGTCTGGGGCCTTATTAAGTGTGTGCTCCCCTCACAAGCTCTGGACACTATATGCCTCATTAGTAATAGTCTGAGCATAGGGGTTCATAGAACAAATATATTTTTTGGGGGGGTGGGGGGCGAGGAAGAGAGAAATCTTAGTGTAAAAAAGGTTGGAACCCGCTGGGATACAAGGCGGGTGGGCTGCAGAACAAAACAAACACATTTCTTGCTTGTGAAGAAATTGTGACGAAATGGGGTTCCTAGAGCAACATTTTTTTTTTATAATGTTGAATCCTGCTTGTATGTATATTTTTATTTATATAGCGCCATCAATGTAGGCAGAGCTTTACAAGAGACAACACCGTACTGGGAATTAAAATACAATAAGTGCAAACAAACAGACAATAGAAAAGGAAATCCCTGCATCGCAAAGCTGGCGATCTAATTTTTCAAGTATTATAAAGAACTATATTTTTGGTGTGTCGGAATAAAGCACATTTAAATAATTAGAATTTCACGGTCAGAAATGTGTGTGTTTAGAAGCCTGAATGTATAGCAATATAGTACAGAGATGCTTCCATGTCTAAAATAAAGGGTCCATTTGATGACAATAACATTCTGTTGTAATGTATTTTTTATTTATATAGCACCAACTGTGTATACAGCATTTTACAGAGCTACTTCCCAATACAGGGAGGGATACGTTCATATTACTTAAAAGTAACCATTGAGAAAAGTCTGTGCCTTTAAGAACTTACAATCTAAGTGAATGTTAAGAGCATATTTATTGTTTGCTAAGATTTGTTAAGGTTTGCTATAGAACCATAACATTATTACATTAATGACAAAATGTAAACCATTTGTCACTGCATAACAAACACTAAAAACTGCAGCTTGGTCACTCCGTTAATTAATGCAGTGCACCAATTAGCAAATACTATTTGTTCTGCCAGGAAAAAAATCATTTTCATGTTTGTGTAACACCTTATATAAATATTTCATCATAAAATAACTTAATATGACAATCCCCATACAAAGAAAACCTTTTAAATGCCGCTGCTTTTATGGGCAAAATGCACGCTGCGTGTAAAATTACGAAAATAAAAACTGTATAGATGAAAAACAATGTCCAAAACACTGAAAAGTAGTATGTAAGGCTCAGCAATAATGTTGATTTGCATTGCAAGAAATACTACATACCACAATCTCCCCGAAGCGCTGAAAAATGTTGCGCAGGTCGTGGTGGGTGGTTGTCTTTTCCAGGTTACCAATAAACAGAGTCCTTGTTGCTTTGGGGTGAAATTCGTCTATTTTTTCGTCCAAGGGACGAAATTCATTTTCACTTTCTGTTTCTGTGGGTAAGATTTTACAAAAGTGTAAGGGGCAGCACTAGCAGGTTACATGATGCTATAATTTGTGATCCCCCAATAAACCACCCAATTAATTCAATTATCCTAAAAGCAAAATTTCAATTCTGGATCAAGTTTGTTTTCTAAAATAACGTTCTAAAAAATATAATCTAATTTTTCTACAGTCCGTCAATAGCCCTTTTTGTCATAACTCCAAGGATGTGCTGTATTGCCTGTGGAAATGAGTGCAGTTCCTGCTCAACATTTGACACAACAACAAAGAATGAAAGCCTAACCCTTACCAAGATTCAGTTTAATAACTTTATAAACTGCCTTTAAAAAGTATTCAAACTGCCTTTGAAAAGTATTCACACTGAAGGGGGTGATATTATTTAAGGCATCAATTGACCTGCCACTTCCTTCTGAATAACTCAAATTATATTTCAAAATGGTCAAAATCCTCAATGCGAATATGGCAGCATGCCATGCACATTTGATTGCAATTTTTAATCCTTTGAGTGCAGGGAATGTTGGTACCTTGGGGTGCTGAGAAAATTGTTGACTTTATGGGGATCACAATGTGCAAGCCACAAAAACAACGTTCTCTATATAAACCTACCCAAATTATATACCAGTTGTTTTTTTTTTGTTTTTTTAACAGAATCTGTAGATTACCATTTTATCCAGGTTCACTGTTATCTTCCCACATATTGCAGACATTTTAGTGCAAATGCTGAGAAAAGTCTTAAGAAATAAAACTGAAGTGAATTGAATCTAAGAACTTCTGCAGCAAACAGTGACCAGCACAACCAACAGTAAAAATGTAATTATGTCTTTCTAAATTCTGCATTGGGTCACGCACCATGCGAAACCGGCCCCTTCGCATCTCGAAAACAGGGGTTTCAAAAGTCAGGGCTTGCAGAGGGTTTGCCGTACATTACGTTAATGCACATAGGATTTTATTTAATATGCCAATTTGTGAAATTCTCTAAAATCGCTAGATTTGATTAATGCAGACTACAAATAGGGCACACACACTATGCTTCACTCAGTGTCTGGTAATACTTTGCTGAAAGCTTTTTAATTTGACCATATTAGCTTCTTAACACTTGGAAAAACAGGGGGGAAGAGAAAGATGCTTTTTGATCACTTATCAAATATATGCATTAATAAAAAAAATGTATTGCATTTTTTTTAAACTAGAATTTGTCTGGGCTCTTATTGCTGTGCCTTTACCCATTTGCGAAGCACTAAAACTTTGTAGACATTCCCCATGTGCTCCTCCCCCAGTGGCAGCCATATAAAATTGACATTTGTCAGGAAAACACTACACCCCAGATAAATTGTGGGATTTTGTGAATGCAATTCCCAGCCAAGAGTGAAAGAGGGGACCTCCCATTCCAACTTTGAGTGAAGACGACCCTCTCCATACTAAAGACCTCAGAAACATTTCCAATCTTAGCACCATTATCCACATTTGCAGTCAAACATATTTATAAGCCAAAGGAGAATCAAACAGATACCAATGAATTGCAGGATTTTACAAGGATTCCCCAATGATGAATCCAAAGACTGACGGGAGACCAAGTGTAAAGTCCCAATGACTTATGTTATGGAGAACCACGTTATGACTTTGTAAGTAAATACTATATGAGACAGCACTAAAGGGTTTAAAACTTTCAACCTAAAAAAAAAATTACACTGCATTTTTTAATCATTGGAAGCATGATATCAAATTATATATATATATTATCACCATCGCTTTCAGAATTGTGACCACATGATTGCTTGGGATAGCGATCACGTGGTCACGTGGTCACAACCCGCAAAGGCACAAACGCGGTGATATGAACGTTAGCGGACAGGGCACCACTTCCGTTTCGATAGAGTAGTGAACGCAATCTCTCTTCTAAAAAAACAACAAAAACAAGTCAAATCCGCCATGACATTCCCTGTATATCATAAAATCAGCTGAAGCATGTCATACGGGCAGCCTAAAGGATATATACCATTATCCCATTCTTGGTGCAAAGAGCCACCACAAGCAAAGAAAGGATTGTGCGAAATATTTCCAATTGTATTGCTAGAATACACAAAGAAAACTGCCTCTCTCGTAAGTTATTACTAGAGTAAAATTACATAAGATATCAAGGAGTTGAGAGCTTGGATAGCCTGTGTCTGCACAGACCCTATGTATGCAGGTTTATTCCTGGATAACATGTAAATGGCATGGATGGCTTACCTGGTCCTACCCATGCTGTGACTTCGATCTGCATGCCAAAGAAGAGCTTTGCTTTAGATGCATTGAGCGCCTTCTCTTGATCTTCCTGTTGCCGAAAAAACACCAGCCCATAGCGTTCCTCGGACACGCCATGTATCTGTACCGACGTCACTTTCCCATATTTCTTAAACTCATGAAAAAGGCCGTCTTTAAGGCTTGT
Organism: Ascaphus truei; assembly: GCF_040206685.1. Taxonomy (NCBI): domain Eukaryota; kingdom Metazoa; phylum Chordata; class Amphibia; order Anura; family Ascaphidae; genus Ascaphus; species Ascaphus truei. The sequence continues at coordinate 115,595,908 of NC_134488.1, read as the reverse complement.
ATCTAATGACAGAATAGAAAAAAATAATTAGGAAGTGAGATTTGCTTTATAGTTCATATATAATGAATATAAGCGGCTCAAATTTTGATAATTCAGATGTGTTAAAGTTGCCAGGTTTTTTTAGCCCTACATCTCATCTTGGCGAGTGCCTTGTAACCTCCATTCGCCACTCATGTAAATGGACAGGAGCTATTTTATAACATTCAGTAGATGCCGTGAGGTACATAGGACATCTAAAAATCAAGCAAATTATTTTTATTTTTACTAAATCAAGATTAAGTTTTCAGAAAATTATTCTAAATGCAATTATTTTGAGCATATGAAATGTTTCCTAGCAATCATTTTTCCTAGTTTGCCTAAAGGGAGCAATTCAAAGTTTTTGTTTTTTATTTTGATGTAATTCGCTCCTTTCTAGAGTGTGTGTTAGTAGTTTTAAATACCTAACCCTGTTTGGTTTAAATATTAAAGAAAACCCAAATAAGCCCAAATTTGGGCAATAAACCCAAATATTGCTTTAAATGCAATTTCCCAGAGTGCTTCAATAGATCAAATTGCTCCTTACGGTACTTTTAGCAGTGTTTCAAAAAATACAAACTGCTATCATCAGTGATGCAACTAGCACAATGAGAAAAAATACCCAATGCCTAGACAGACAGACACACTACCTGTAGAGCGGACTGGTAGATTCTGAACCTTGATCCCAAAACTTCTGCGTGGCTCATCTTTATCCAGAGACATGGGCGGCTGGGAGGGAGGAGCTGGAACTGCTGTTGACTGTACAGACCTAGCAGGCGACTCGTCACTTGAACTACTGCTTGAATCACTGCTGTAAACAAGACACCTCATGTTAGGAGTTTAGACCATCACTACTAGAACATTTTGGGCATTGTCTCTTGCAAATCAAGCAAAATTAGTCTATCTGCAGAAATTCACAAAAATGGCAAGCTTCATTCGCCATGCCATTAAAAAAGTCAACGTATGAGAGCCCGTTATATACATTTTTCGTAACATATCGCAGCAAAATTTTGGCAAAGCAAAACGTAAACAACCCCCCCCCCCCCACACACAACATTTAAAACAAACATTTCCACCAACTAATTTTAAAGACACTCAAATAACTAATCACTACATTCACAAACAAAACAAAACTCTTAAATGTGTCATTTATCTTTGTTGTATAATAAAAAGCAAAAGACGGTGATCATTACGTTGTTACATGAGCCAATAGCAACAAAAACAGAAACCATTTAACTATGAAGATGGTGTAGAAAACAGCAATCCCAGGTATAATCTGGAACCCAAATCAAGGTCCCGTCACATCTAGCATTCTACTGGTGATCCTTGGCGGTCATTTGTGGGGGTGAGGGGGGAGATTGAAACCCCTCTCCTCCCCCCCCCCCCGTTTTGACAACTACAAATCTCTAGAAATGGGTGGGTCCATGGTGGAGGTACACAGGCGACACCTCAGGTTAGTTTTTTTTTCTTTTTAAATAAAAGGAACAACCCGGGATTGCCTCTTTACGTTCGTTCTACAGAAATAGCTAAAAACGTATTACATCAATATTATAGAACAAAAGGTTAATATAATTCTAGGATAGCTTCAGTTTAAAATTGCCTTTGAAAAAGCACTTATAGACAGACTAGTACTACCAAATTATTTTTCTTGTTAACATTATAAATACACATTTAACAGGTAATGTTTTTTGAAAGGGAAATATTTCGTGAAAGTATGAACTAGCAGCATTCCTTGTCACGTCATCACAGCAAGAACCACTGACCATTTTAGCTCTCATAAATGCGGTTCATTTATATGTATGTACATCTTTATTTATATAGTATCCACAGTGTTCTCGGCTTTAAAAAAGACACAAAACAATAGAGAATTATAATACAATAAGCGCAAACAAAATAAGACAGGAAATACCTGTCTCGGAAACGATTATTTGTGGGCCGTGATGGCTTTTAACGGATAAACATTATAATTCTTTAATTATAAACTAAACTTCAAGTGTACTGTGGAAGCACAATGACAAGGAAACACATCCTCCTCAAATAGAACAGTTTTTTTGTTATCCAGAAGGGGGTGTTAAATAGCCACAGAAGAGATATAACAAAGTCCACAACACTATTGATTCTTACACTGACCGTGCTAAACACTGCAATTGCCAAAAGCATTGCATGCACTGCAGATACTTTTCTCTTCTAAAGGTATTTTGTAAAAAATAAAATATTTAAAGAATACGAATTAAGAAACGTACCAAAGCCAAATTCATCAAGTAGCAATATGGTGACCAAGTTGCTACCTATTTGTTTCTCTTTCACAATATGGAAAATACCTGTCAGGGGTGGTCAACTCCAGTCCTCAAGGGCAACCAACAGGTCAGGTTTTAAGGATATCCATGCTTCAGCACAGGTGGCTCAATCAGTGGCTCAGTCAATGACAACCACCTGTGCTGAAGCAGGGACATCCTTAAAGCCTGACCTGCTGGTGGCCCATGAAGACTGGATTATGTGATTACATGGATGAATGATAAAAGGTGGAGACAGAAAAAGGAGAGCGGTCGGACTGTAAAAGGTGACTGACAACGGGCATCAGACCATCTGCCCGTATTTGTCAACAAACGTTTAATTTCTTGGGGGAAAAAACTTGCTCATCAAATCAGGAACAAGTAGTCGGGACACGTAATTAAACATGGCAAAGCGCTTTGAAATAGTATCTCTGCATTTACAGTTCAATCACTGGCCAATCCTTCGAGATACAAACTGGATATAGTAAGATAATGTACTTAGTGTAAGCATGGTACAAGCTTTCAGGGATCCGATGCAAGATCTATATGAATAAAATGTAGGTGATCTTGGCCTTATCTAGTTACTCTGGTACGGAGCATTTTCAGATTTAAGAGAAAAGCTGCAACAATAGTGCCTTAAATACAGATGTGTTAATGTGTTTTCCTGATATTTTTCATAATACCACAACAGCATTTTACTTTTTCCATGGGAAAGGAAATGACGACATTTCACAAACACGTGCTGTGTGTTTACGCACATACATGTATATAAACACATGCAGCTCATTATAAGACATCTAGGAATCAACATGAAGCTGCCCAATACCTCGATCTCTGCACAGGACAATCAAAGTTGGAAGGCATAATAAAAATGACAATAGTCACCCCTGCTTCATTCTTCTTTGAGAAGAAAGCATTTGCTGATCAGGTGGTTCCCCCTACTCAAAAGTGCAAACTCAAACCAAAGTGAACGCATGAAAGAGAAGTTAAATAGATCAAATATTGATGGTACAAGCTCAGGAAAGGAGTTGTAAGATGCCGTTTTTCTTCTGAAAGGTTTTGCTTATTTTCTATAGTTGGAACAGGGACTCTGCAGCAGAGGAATGCCAGAAACATACGGATGAGACAATCAAATTAATTCACACCCACTGTGTGTCAAATAACTAGAAAGACAGGTAAGGCAGAGGGATCAGATACACCCAAAAGTTCAGGTTACAATGTTTAAACTCTGCCAGAAATAAAAGCTCGAAAAATGATTTACAAATAACCATCGATATTTTTTTAAGGCACCAATCTAATTATCACTGCCATAAATTTAATTTGGTCCTATATAGTTTTTAGTAGCATTCCGCGCCTTCTGTACCTTTTGTAATTCATATATTCATTATTACAAGGATGGGAATAATGGGGTCCCCCAGAGCTGAATCTCTTTTCTGTACTGGAGTTCACCCCAGTTCCTAAGATATTTAGCGGTACTATGGTCCTAGTTTTTAAATCCCGTCATGCAGATGACATTGTGACCTATCACCCACGTGACGCAGGAGATTTAAACCAACATGCTACTACCTTCAGCTGTAATTATCTCGGGAACTGGGGGGCCCTGGCAGCTACAAAGTAGCATGTTTTCAGTTCTGCGAAACCCCTACTTCCATATTCCCCCCCAAAAACATGGGAAACCCCTGCATTAACACACCAGGATTCACTAAGCTCCAAAGAGAGGTATCAGAGCTGAATAAGACTTCAACTTTCCATTGACTTGGCAATGAATGAGATCGAGCTCCAATACACCTTCTCGCAGCCTGACAAAGTCTATCCCCGTCCCTTTTTGTACCATACTTACCAATCATGGGCTTTCAAGCTCGATTTCTAGGGGAGATCATGCCGAAAGAGGAGGGCAACTCTTGCGGTCGCGTGCTCGTTCAGAGGAGCAGTCGCGTGATCACGATGTGCCGGTGGGGAAGGGGCACGCCGATGACGCGAGTTACGGCATGTTACCAAAATTAAAAATCCTCAGGTTGCTTCATCATTCAATACTTTTTTCTATATTCAATAATCATGTGCTTATTTAAATTAGTGATAATCTTGATGACTGATACCATAAAAATTAAAAACTATGCATGAAGAAGTCTGAAAACGTCTCGGATCTACAATAGCACAATGAACAATCGAGTGGCACTTTTATATAAATGGTTAACGGTCATAAGTTCAATGTGGTACCTTTCTTCTTTAGAAATATAAAACAGATAAAGGCACATTCATAAATGCCGACTCGACAGGATACTTGCTGGTTCCAGTCATTAGAAGCTGTGCTGAACAAAGACCTCCCTATGCACAAAGAACCATTACCCCGATGAAATGTTACAATGTCAGGCACTTGCTTCTACTGGGGTTGGGAAATAACTATATTAATATATTGTGACAATAACTTCTGTAGTTCACGTAAAAAAAAAAAGAGAGAGAGAGAGAGCGAGAGAGAGTCTCTCTTTCAGGTAACTATTTCAAATCTGCAACTGGTGACAAGTAGGATTGTGCCTACACAACTGCAATATTTTTCAACCATACCCCAAAAGGATGGAGGGCAAAGCATGACTTTTCACCAGGTCTGATCTACAAACAACTTCTGGAAAGGTTGTTGCAGGTTTACGAGTCAATGAAAGACTCAGGTAGGACCATGGATGGGAGGAAACCATCTATTCTCAGCCTTGTGATTAGTTCGCTTTTGTACTAGATTGTGGCACTGCACCTTTATATTGCAATTAAAGAGTTTCAGTTAAATAATGTTTTCACTGTTATTCTTAAACATCTTGCACAATTTAAGATGTATGATCACATGCTTTAAAAAGTATTTATGAAAGCCACATTCAAAACAAACTAAGGAACATTGCAGCTGTACAGCCTGTGCTGACAATGGAAATTAGGAAAGAAAGCTGCAGTGCAAAATTCTCCTAGGATTAAAAGGAAATCAAGTCAGCATCATATTATAAGTCTTTACAAAATATATATATTAAAAAAAAAATGTAACCAATTTTAGCCAACATGAAACAAACCGAGAAAATTTTAACACTGGGAGGAGATAAATTTAGCGCACAATCCATAATTAATACAAGTATCAGCAAAAATTTTCACATTCCTTAAATGGTTAGAGGTGCAGTTCACCACTTTGCTCCACTTGTATTTTGGGTGGGAAGCAGGCGTTCCCAGGAACTGAAGCGTGTTAATTTAACCTCCAGTGCACCACGGCTTCCTGAGATACTCACTGGAAGAGGTAGCGATGGTACTTTCGCATTTTTTTTTAAATCCGTGTCTCGTGGCCCAACATGAAGTCGTGATGGATGACGCTGCAGCTTCATTTGGGCCCAAGGAACGCGGTCGATTTTAAATCACCGTTTCAGGTACCGGCGCCAACTTCACAGGTATGTATAAAATCGGGAACAAGGGGATCCCCAGAGTTAAAAATGAATGCGGCTCAGCTCTGGGTACCACTCGTTACCAACCATGTAAAATGAAAGGAGGGAACTGCTCCTTTAAAATCAGTAAGAAGAAAAAAAGCCCAAATATTTAAGTACGCGTGAGGTGAAGCAGCCGTTTTAGGAGATCCTTGTAACCAGGCCTCGAGCCTGCCCTGCTCTCTGCCGTCATCTCCATTTTCAGGAGACCTACAGTAAGAAGATTAACACGTCTAGGATAAGGATGAGGACAGTCAATGAGAAATAGTTATAATCCAATGCACAGATGTGACGCCAACATGATTGTATAAATAGAGTCTGGTTTAGACTTAGGGTGTCACCTGGGCTGAGAATAAATTCAATTCAAATGAAAATTAAAAGCCCAAACTGAGTTAACCCGTCTTGCGCCATCTTCCATACTAAAAAGGGAGGCCTTTCAGCGAGATAAAGAACTGCCCCGGCTATAACATGCCAAGATATCGGGATATTTAAAAGGTAAACTGCCTTCAGGATGGAATCCAACAAATCTTCTATTGTAAGGTTTGTTTTCTGATCAGCCGTGAAAATGTAGTGCACAAATATTTACTATATATTATCTTTAACTGTGCGTGCAATGTCTTGTATATAATGTACTGTATAACCCCTTTCAGTCACTGTAACTATGTACTTGTAACCATGTATTTATTTTTCATTATATCTGTGCCCAGGACATACTTGAAAACAAGAGGCAACTCTCAATGTATTACTTCCTGGTAAAACATTTTATAAATAAACTTACTGGCACAATAAGGTAGCAGTATAGTATAGGAAATGTGAATCTGAGAACAGGATTTAATTCTAGTCATACAGGGCTATAATGCAATAAAGGCTTAAACAAATAAAAATAAACGAATAGCCCTCAGAAGCCTTTAGATTTGGGCACAAAACACACGTTAGTTTAAAGACTACAATTAGTTTGTCAACTCTGAATAAAAGCAAAAGGAGAGAAAAAAATTCTACGGCTTTACCATCTTATTACGGTTGTGGCAAATTTTGACACCAATACAGTATTTTGGTTTTAATCATGCATGCTTGAAGTAATGACATTGGTGGTTGTGGCATAACGGTCCCTTGTTTTGAGAATAAATTTACCATAGTTTCATATTTAGATTAATTTCCTAAAGGAGCCAAGACTTTTTCCCTATTTCAGTAGCAATATATGTAATTCTGGAAACGACATTTACATATGGAAAGACAGCCAAGTTTTTTCATTAGTAGCCGACTTAAAAACACACCAAAAAATGAGCAGCGTTGTAATACTCTACGTTTGAGGCAGAAGCTGTAAGAGCCGTTTAATCTTACGGCTGTGTCACAGCATGGAGTGCACAGGGGGCGCATTGCAAAGATGTACAAAATACTCCATTTATCCACTGCATTGGATAGATGTTTTTATTACTTTGGCATCTTTATTTAATGCACCGACATATGTAGCTTTAGGCAGCAGATAAACTAATACACGACATAGCAAAGAAACAGGATTCTTCTTTTGGCATAAGGTGGGTAGTCATTCAGAACTGTAGTGTTAGAAATATATTTTTTAATGTTTCCATGTGATTTTAACACTAAATAACAAATTTGAAATTATCCAGTAGTTCACAATTTCAGAGAGCGATTGATAAATATTGTTGAATCACATATTGCCTCCACTGAATTATCGGAATTTGGCCCAAATCACTGCAACTTTGAGAAACGTAAAAATGTTGCAGTAATTTCAAAGTGACAGACATTTTTGGCTAGATCATTATTGGTAATGCAACTTGACCTTTTGGTTAACAATGAGATCATATATTTTGCGAAATGTGTGATATTTCGAGTAGTAGATGTGAATTATGAGGTTTCGGTAAATCCTGTAACTGTTCCTCAGAGGAGACTTGTAAGCTGAGCAGCCAAGTATAAGGGCTGGTCTCCGCTGGCTACTGCAGCGCCCGCTGTGGCGGACGCTGCAGGGACGAGAGCCCTCCCCTCAATGGCACCGGGCCCGCTGCGAGAGGGGGCCACAGCGCTGTGGCACGTGTTGCTCCTGCTCTCAATAGATTGAGAGCAGGACTCGCTACGAAGCGCTAAGCCACGCCCCCGGCGGTTCAGCGAATGAGGGCGAACCTGCCGCGCCCCGTCACTCCCTCGCCACGCCGCCCCCCCGTCTTTTGGTCTGCAGCTCCCTGCAGACCGGGAATCGGCTGCACGCGCCGTGAGTCTCGCGGGCGCGCGTGCAGCGGAGGTACTGGGGCCTCAGCCTAAGGAGTGGGTCCTATAGCAGCCAAGTGGGTAAAATTGGCTAGGCAATAAGCAGCAGAGTTGCAGTAATGAAGCCAACTCTATAGAAGCAGGAGTAACAAAAAGTAGTGTGCCACAGGGCTCCATACTAGAACTGACAGGTCCTCTTCGAAGTCTATCAGTTTCACTGTGCAAGGTTTGAGGAGAAAAGTATGCCTTTTCACTGAAGATACAAAAATATTCAACATGTGGCTATAGATGCAAAAAAAAAACCGAATTGAACAGATATAGAGACATGAACTAGTATTCCAAACTCCATAACAACAAAAATAGAAGATAAACTGTACTCAAAGATAAAAGCACCAAGGAGGAAAGGCTCCATGGGGTGATAATATCGGTCAATCGTATAGAATGCCAAGAATGTTTTGGGCGAGGCATCGATAGCAGAAATATGAGGCCTCCCAAGGAAAACCATGAAGGCTAGTGATGGGTTCACATTGAAAGGTTTTTTTTTAAATAAAGTCATTGATCTTGTTAAAAGCTATCATTTTAGTAGCAACAGAGAAATCAAGCAGACTAGGTGGGCCAGATCTTCCACCAATCCAAATTTGGAAAGCCATTAAACAATTGTTAAACATGACAGAAGACTGTGCAAGCTTGAGCATGTTTTATTGCATTGATGGGTCTCATTCGCGCACACAAACAATTCCGTCATTTAAACAGACCATAATGTCTCGCTTATTTTCCTGTTCAGATTCTCTTGATATAAATCCAATGCACAGTGATAAAACAAACAGACAACCTTAAATGAATTGAAACTTCCCCCCCACACCAAAATGTAAAAAAAAAAAGTTAATCCCCTTGCCCCCATGAAAAGCAGACCAAATGCATAATTGTTTAGCAAGGCATTGTGTCAAAATACTGATGTGACCTGAAAATGCCGACAAGGACTATTAAACTTTGATATTTACATTTGTGATATGTTAGTATTTAATTTACCGCATTAATATCAATTTAGAGAATTGAAAAGTGGGGTTAAATGTAGCTATTAAAAACATGATCAAGTACACAGAAGACTATTAAGCATGGAAGAAAACAACAAGTGTATTCTTGCTGAACTAGTCTAACTTCCTATAAAATGACACCAGAGGTGGCTATCAGGAGAATGTGCTAGAAAGATTACAGAGTTGTAGTTCATGTCAGATGTACTCTGCACTAAACAGCAAATCCATCGGTCAATGGAGTCGAAAAACAAGAGGGTCAGTCCTTAAAACTAAAGGGGGAGTAGTCTAGTCACAGATGAATATAATTGACTAAAATGTATCAATTCAGTGGGCCCAGAGAAAAATTGAAGCATTTGAAAAAAAAGTTACTTTAAGGGTAATTTAATCTTTTTAATGAAGCCAACACCACGAATAAGTAGTATAAAAAAAAAATTAACCATATGTAATTTGGTCAGACCAGAAATTAATTATAGAAGCAACCCATCTAACAAACCAATCAAGATCTATAAAGTTTAACCAACAGATGAGATTCAGGATGTGAAGAATGCAAAACTCCATCCTGACTAAAACATTGGTTTCAGCCCTATTTATTTTATTTATCAAATGTTTTACTAGGAAGTAATACATTGAGTAACCTCTCGTTTTTAAGTATGTCCTGGGCATAGTTAAGATGACAAATAATACATGGTTACAAGTACAGCTACATAAGTTAACAGGGTATCTTACTATATATTTGTGAAAGCGTCGTATGTGGCTATGTCTGTATGTGTCTCCCTGTGTCCCTAGCGGCAATCCCATTGGACCTTGGGCCAGGCCAATGAGATTGCTTCCTTGGCCTGCCCGCCCCCGCACACCTCTCATTGGCCTGAGGCGGAGTGACGGGCCAAAGGAGAGACGGAGACACACACACACACCACCCCTCGCTCTCCCGCCCCCCCCACACACACACAGAGCACGCACTGTGCGGCTCTCCCCTCACAAGGGCAGCTCCCCCCCTTCCCCTCTCCCCTCCCCCCACACACACAGAGCACGCTCTCTGCGGCTCTCCCCTCACACAGGCCGCTCCCCGTCCCAGAGGCCGCTCCTCCGGCTGTCTCCGCGAAAGGCGCAGCACCTCCTCACCGGAGTGTCTCAGCCCCCCCGCCCCTCCCTGCCCTTTGCCCCCTACCTACCCTCCCTGCCCCCCCTACCCTCCCTGCCCACCTGCCCCCCCCAGCCATTTGCCCCCTGCCCCCTCAGCCCCCCCCCCACCCTGCCCTTTGCCCCCCGCCCCGCCCTTTGCCCCCCCCCCACCCCTTGCCCCCCCCCACCCCGCCCTGCCCTTTGCCCCCCCCCCACCCCGCCCTTTGCCCCCCCCCACCCCGCCCTTTGCCCCCCCCACCCCGCCCTTTGCCCCCCCGCCCTTTGCCCCCCCGCCCTGCCCTTTGCCCCCGCCCCGCCCCCACCCTGCCCTTTGCCCCCACCCCGCCCTTTGCCCCCGCCCCGCCCTTTGCCCCCCCCGCCCTGCCCTTTGCCCCTTCCGCCCTGCACTTTGCCCCCCCCCCCACCCCGCCCTGCCCTTTGCCCCTTCCGCCCTGCCCTTTGCCCCCCCCCACCCCTCCATGCCCTTTGCCCCCCCCCACCCCTCCCTGCCCTTTGCCCCCCCACCCCTCCATGCCCTTTGCCCCCCCCGCCCCTCCCTGCCCTTTGCCCCCCCCCGCCCCTCCCTGCCTTTGCCCCCCTGCCCTTTGCCCTCCCCACCCTTCTACGCCCCTTGGCCCCCCCCCCGCCCTTCCACTCCATGCCCCCTGCCCTTCCACGCCCGGGCAACGCCGGGTATATCAGCTAGTACATTATATACAAGACATCGCATGCACATTTAGGCTGCGCTTATAGTGATGCAACAGTTGCATCAAAACAAATGCATTGTCGCAGTCGTCGGCGCTTAGTGCACGCGACTGCGACAAAGCGGAGGAGCGACAGTGCTATCAATAATCTGGTAGTCATTGATATTTGATTTTTTCAGCGACGGTCTCCCCATGCGGCCAATCAGGAGCTTCTCTGTGCCTCTGCCCTCCGCCTTTTCTGACGTCTCTGGCCTTGTAGCCAGCGACATCGTCTAAAATTGAAATTCAACTATCGCAATGGCGACGGTGACGTCATCAGTCGCGTCGCCGGCACTATAAGCGCAGCCTTAGAGATAATATATATTATAGGTGTGTGTAACAGTTACAGACCAGATTAAAATGCGAGACAGCTTTAGTTTTCCTTTGCTGATGGGGACTTCTCCTTAATTTAATACAAAAATACAAGATACAGTGTATCAAGGGAACCAGTAAGAACTGCTACTTCAGTCAACCGCAACTACTACATTAATGCAAATTAAGTGCTTCAAATAAGTGTCAAAGAACTACCTTAAGAAAACACCTAATCTATTGTAACCTAAAGTTGAAAACCTGACCCAATTTATCTTTATAATACTGTACAACCATCTGCTTTTTTTTTTTTTACTGCAAGAATAAAATGCACCAATTGTAATAATTTATAAACATGTTTTAATCACTGCAACCCGAGAATTGATGCAGTATCTTCAGCATACATGCTCTGAGCTCTTAAACATCCCCTTACGGTATTGCAAATTGTGTGATGTTTGCTACATAATTATTTAGATTTAGGTCTAAAAGACTAACTGCAAAACATACAATATACAAAGTTACGAAACAGTTAAAAATAATGCAGTGCTTGACATTTACATGTTAATGCTGATTGGGGGTTGGGTGTTAATGTTTCCTTCAACCACCTAAGCTCTAAAAACAGCGTATTAAATGAATAATTGCTACAACATCCCTGTATTTTTTTTATTTTTTTAAGGAATAGCAATGCTTAAAAGATAACCCAAATGGCAATAACGCTGCACATTGCTTCTGGGACGCGCAGAAACAAGGTTCAGAAATCCTAGCAGCACTGTGCTAAATAAACCATGGGCAAAGCTGTTGCAAGTAGGAGGGGGGGGGGGGGAGAAAAAAAGGCAACTAGGACCTCATGCTAGTCTCTCTAAATGACTAAGCAAGGTTCCCTCCCACCTTCCCTTGTAACATATCCGGGTTAATTGGAAGCCAATTCACACAACAGCATCAGTAAGTAGTCTCTGCGCCATTGGGCATTACAGCAGACTGTGCTGGTCACCCTCCCCCTATCTGTCCTGTACAAATACTGCTATAATAAGGAAGTGCACAGCCTTGGGAGGTGGCATGTAGCCAAATGAAACTGGATTATTCCAGCCCAGACTGGTTACAGACATACAAACAAGGAACTATGAGCTGTGCAAGGCTCTGACCACTGATTCACATTTCTTTCCCAGAGAAATCCATCCAGGGGAAACGGGCACTACAGTTACAGACCAACTGTCCACACTTGCGGCCCATTCTCACAAACATTCAAAACGACATTTCAAAGGGCAGCTTTCTCAACACTTTCACACTAATCCTGCCCCCTCCCCCTCTCATTCCTGTCTTTATACGAAGACCTTTAAAAAAAGCACAGAAAATGCCCCCAAACCAACTAAAAGCCATTTATAATGTGACACGTTCTAACCCTTTGTACAATGAAGTTTTACTGCATTAAAAAAAAAAATTCCTTTAACTGCTGACTGGGGATGACGTTACGCAAAGCTTGGGGACCAGCTCACAGTACCACCATCTTTTCCCTCAAGTCAAAAAAAAAAATATAAAAAAAAAAGCTATTAATAAAAACTTGCAAATAATCAGAATCAGCTTATGGCCAGTAATACTTAATACCTTTAGGTCAGCGACTCAACAGAATACTCAGGAAAAAAATCCTGCCCTTTTTTTTTATAATACAATACAATAACTAGTAAATGTATTGCATTCTTGTAAAGCAGATAATTGTACAAAAATATATAATTTACATATGAATATTTGACATTGCCAGTCAAGATACTATCGTCAATACATTTAAGTAAAATGATATGGTTAATGTCAGCTATTAATAAAACCCTTTAAGCTTTCTCATCCTGTATTCTGATACAGCAGCAGAGATCACTGCATGCATCTGTTCCATTTTTGGAACAGAATATAGTTGTCATTTTTCCATAGGAAATAAGGTTTTTTTTTTTTTTTTTTTCTGAATGTCAATGCTTCTAACCAACAATGAAAGATTCCTAAAACTACTCAGTTTCATAGAACATTCTCAACAGTTATACTAAAAAAAAAAAAGCAGGTGGTATTGTGGTAGTCTTCTGGTCTTTGTAATATAGTATCTAAGGGATTACGTCAGCTAAATATTTACCACGAAGCACTAAGTACTTAAGCGGTGGCAGTTATTTAATATGCGTCGCCCTACACAGATGCAACTATAGGTATGAGAGAACAAAAGATCCAAGTGGCAGAGTTTGAAATGATTACTTTCACATTATGCGGGTACTGATTACTAGGACTACAAATATGGAACATAGTAGCTAAACAGTCAAGTACAGATTTATCACTTATGATTTTACCAAGCATTACTGATGCATCAGCACATGAAAATTATTTCATGCTCTAAGCCTAAACTGTCACACAATGAAAGTATTTTTTACCATACCTGTTTTAAGACCAAAATCAACCATGCACTAGTACATCATGAGAAAATTAACGTTTCATAAACACGTACCCAACTACATCTGTTAAAAACCAACATGGTGGTCTAACAACGCATCAGAACCAGCTAGAAACGTATACTTCAAGTCAATATGTCTGTCTTAACCCCTCCAACGCCATGAGACTGACATATTGTAATGCAGTGTTCTGCTAAACCCTACTCCTTCCAGCAGAGTGGCTTATTAAAAGCTCAGGGGGAAAAAACACAGCAGTGGTCATAATTTAGTAACAACTTGTTTTGTGTACACACACAAATAATGAAAACCAGGTTTGCAAACATGTTACTTTATATGCAACAAATTCTGACCTCTATATCTACTTTTGGCTATGATGATAATCTTGCCATTCAACACATCCAATCAAGGTAGAACAAGATCAGCTTTGACTATAGGTTTATGAACCGTGCATAAAATTCCAGACACCGGTTTTATTAATTAAATACCTGGGTCTCCTAAAGCTGAGAAAGATATGCAGGTTAAAGTTCGAAAAATATGCACTGCAACCACATTTTGCAGGATAGAGCCGCTTAGTGATTCCAACCATAGCCAATTTTTAACATTATTTTCATATAACCACAGCAACTACCCTTGTGATTGCACTTCTACAATTTAGTAGGAGGGACTCTTGCCTCTATATGAAAGACCATGATACGAAGTCAACCAGTAAGTAAATTACTGTGAAGCCTGTGAGATTATTTATTTTTACTATTTGTAATGGGAATTGGAAGAATAAAAATAATGCTGTGTATTTTAGTTCTATCCCAAAAACATTAACCCGGCACTGCTGCTTGCAGAATTGGACTCTGGTGCCATGGCATCTTACCAGTAGCATTGAATATACTATACAACTTAGCAAAGGGGCCCTTCATAAAACTTCAACACAATCAATACAATTGTAGCAACCGTTCTAGAAACATGACTGTTAATCCACTTGAAGGCAAAGCAGCAATTAATACAAGACACATTTAAAACATCCACAGCACAACCAAACGTGCAACATTTCTACTCAACCAAAAAGTTCACAAAGCCATGTCACGTTTTGCTTTTGCATAAGGATTTGACAAAGTGGCCTTTACTCCCAATTTTTTTTTATTTATTTTTTTTTAACTAGGCTTGAAGCGGGGTCTATGGAGCTGAACCATGTTGATTTCAGCTCCAGGAACCTCCAGCTTCGAGATGTATCTGAAGGGGTTGTCAGTAGCTGCTCCAACTGGACACAGAATTTCTGTTTAAAGGTCCAGAGTCCCACAGGCCAATAGGAAGATGCTACATAATTCCTTGCGGCTTCTTATTGGCCTGTGCGCCACAGGACCCTTAAGCAGCAGTGAGAAACCGGCATCGCCTTCAGATGTAACTATCTCGGGGAGCAGGGGGGACTAGATCTGAAAATGAGGTGGCTCACCTTTAACAGATGCCTTGCTTCCCACAGAGGGATTTGTAATATAACACCCCCCCCCCCAAAAAAAAACCTTTCATCTTGCTGTATTTCTAGTAATCACAACATAGGTGATCTGTTCCAAATAAGTGGTGAAGCAAAGTGCTGTGTTTCTGCTATCCTTTCCCGTCAGCGATGTAGCTGTATTTTCTTAAAGCTTCACTTCTAGTTTGCCAACATTTACAGCCATTTTTACATTCCGGCGACATTTTGTAAAGAGCACCTTTCAGTAAGCACCTGTGACAACTTAACTACAATTACCATGTTTTTCAACGTTTGCTACACAGATTATACAATATAATCACATTATATAAATATATGTTCAATCCGAGAACCAGAATATAGTTAGCCTGGAAAAAGCATGCACAGACTCACAATCTATATAGGCTACAGGGCTTCAATTTAAACAAAACAATAATTGAAAAATGAAAAAAAAAAATTTCAGTGAAGCACAAACTAATAAACACAGTCCTTAAAGAGCACTAATCTCAGTAACAAGTTCATTTTCTTTAAATGTAACTGGATAAATACAAATTAGAACAGTTATATTTAGACTGATGCTTTTGCTTCAGCATTGTTTATGGTCTAAACAGGGCAAACACAATTGAAACAAAGAAAACAAAAACTCAAAACCCTTTGCCTTGACAATTACAAGCAGGTTCAAAATTATGGAAGTGTCCATCTCAGACATACATACATACATATAAAATAAAGTGAAAAAGACACCAAACATTATTCAGACATCAGTCACACACAAAAATAGCACAAACCTCATTATTAATCCATTAGCCTATAGAAATTCTCTGAAGCTATAAAACCTACCTGTCACTACTGGTACTGCTGCTGCTGCTGACGGAATCGCTGCTAGAGGATCTACTCCTAGAACCACTGCCGCTTGGAGACCTTGCAGGTCTGGTTGCTTGGCTAGCCAGCCTCTGAGGGGACTGGTTCCTAGACTGGGACGAATGTGGTGATCGACTCCTGCTGTGCGGGTAGTTCCGATCAGGCCGTCTACCTCGTACCTCTCGCGTAACGTCATTCCTGTAGATATCCCGATGTACAACACTGGGTAATGTAAACGGCTCCCGAGACCTAGCTTCGTAGCGGGCATCATTAGCATCAAATCGAGTTGGACTTCGCCGGGAATTATAATATACCCCATGCTGTAAGGTCCGCTCTCTTGGGTCTCTATAGTAATCCTGATCATAATGTCGTGTCCGATCAAATCCTGCTGTCCCCCGTTCATGGTGTCCATAGGCACTATGTTCATAAGTACGCTCCCTAGTTTCAGAAGCCCTGCATTGGAGGGGAAACATATTTGAGTTATTTAGCAAGGGACCCTTGTAATAAGCAAGGCAGTTCATGCAAGATTTCACCTTCATCTGTGATTATATAATTTATTTATTTTTTACTATTTACTTGATATAAACAGCCAAAAGCATGCAGCCTCACATTCTGCCTAGGCTGCATTGCAGGGTGTTCTAGTGCTTTCATGGCCAGCGCGCCTCACAATTCGTTACTCAAAGATCCACCCAAAGTTGTTTGATGGCAAAAAAAATGGTCCAGTCCAATATTTTTGTTGAACACCAACATTCTTTTAGTAACACAGAAAATCTGTTTGTTCTGCTCTTGAGGGGGGAGGGGGCAGAGGGGAGGGGGGAGTGCACACACACACACAAACACAAACACAAACTTAGGAGCCACTATACATTTTTAGGCACCAAAGCTTTATTTAATAATAAAAAATAAAAAAAGAGGAAGGAGGGGGTAGGGGGTGTGGGCGACTGCTTAAGGCAGGATAGGTTGCGCTGTTGCTGGACACAGTAGTGACTGAAGACAGGTTAGTCCGCACTGCAACCAGGAGATTTTTAGGCGCACGCCTGGGAATTTTTCCAGCCCTGAGATACAGATCTATATCTATACAAGGGAATAATCAACATTTTGCCCAAATTTGCAACAGCCATGAAAACTCCAGTGCAATGACCAAGAAAGCTGGGGGGGGGAGGGGGAGGAGAGAGAGAATAGAACTGTGATGTGATAATCTCCATGTGTCACTAAAGCTATTATTAGTTGGCCTATCTTTCAGTTATGCTGAATTTGGTAATTTATCCCTGCTTCTTCACTTTAAACATGCATCCTAAAAAGAGAAAAACAATTACTGAAGATTTAACTGGACAAACAGAGCAAGAACAGCAGGAGCAAAGCAGAGACTTATAACAAATTGCTCAGCCGGTTATTTCTGACTATATATTTTTAAGAATGGTTCTGTAGTCATTATTACATTTTACGACTGCATGCACATTGTTTTATTTTTTTATTACTCAAAATAAAATAACTGTATTTTAGCATTCATAGGGTCAACCTCCCCTCGTTTCTGCCCCATAGCTTACACTCAGGCTATATAACCACTCAGCAATGACCAACATTATATAACAAGATAAAACCTACATTTGGAAACAATGATCTTTATATATTTTAGATTATATTAAGATAAAAATATGTTGCACAACAAACTAACTAGATGTGGATAGTATGTTACATTTTGAGAGACTGCCAAAACCCCATTTATAGACAAGTTTGTAACAAAGTGACCAAATCAGATCTAAATTAGAGATCAGAGAGAACAAGAACTGTAAGCAAGACGACATGCTTTCAGGTAATATTTTGGAAGGTTATATGTACATTTTTGTTTTTATTTTGTTTAGTTACATGCTGGCGTTTTCCAAGCTTTTCTTAAAATACAAAATGGCAGATGTTTGAAATTATAGATAACTCAATGACCACTAACCCACACGATTAGAACTTTAATGAAATACCATATTATAAAAATCACTGACTAGGACATCTCAGACACCTAATTACTTATTGCTAATTAATACTGCCTAAAATGTGGTTACCCATCTCACTATAGTCTGTCTTCTGCTGAAATTGTTTCTTCTATTAACTGATGGAGGATAACGGTGGACAACTTTCTCAGTAACCACACAAGGGGAAAGAATGGTCTTCAGTAATTATCTTGGCCTTGTTCAGAGTAAATTCTTATATTACAATTCCTTGGTTAGTTATCCATTTCATGCTTTTCGCGTAGATTCTTTATTTCCATCAACCCCAATCCCTGAAATGCTTATACTGTAGAATTGAGAATATCCATTCTTTCTCTCCTTGATAACTACAACTAGAAAGACGGTCTTCAAATCAAATTGGTATCAAATACAAATTCCTGAAAAAGCAGGCCATATTATTCTGCGTAAATAGGCTCTTGGCAATTTTGAATTTGGTAAACTCTTTGGACAATATGAAAATATTTGATTTAGCTTTCAATGTTACTGTAAGTATTAGGAAAGCATTAGGTCTTAAAAGAAAAATCAAAAGAAGCAAGGCTTCCAAAATGTTACAGCTGTAACAGACGCACCAATACAATTGCGGTCATTAAATACTACAGAACATAGGCAGAGGAGAAAGCAGAGGTGCAAGGCTCAGAAGACCAAGTACTAACAACGTTTTTGTAACATATCTATTAGTACTAAGTTCTACTGGAGTTAGTGGAAAAAAAGGGTGACTTGGGTTAGGAGAGGGGCTAATATATACAGGGCAGCACATACCAACCTTTTCCAAGTGCGGAAACACGACCTACAATCCCAATTAAATCTAGGGTGATTTGAGAATATAACTTCCCCAATTTTGTCCCTCTTACAGGGGTAATCCACCTTCTCAATGAGGCAAAGGAAATGGTTTCAAATGACACTTTTGATGAACCAATAAGAAAAAAAAAAAAAAAATCTCAGTGACAATACCATAAAAATAAAAATGAAAAAAGAAAACAATCCAGAGACGAGCACAGTCCTACGGTAAAAATAATAATAACAATATACACCTCTCCAACCCCTAAAACTTTTCATATTCATCCACGGTGGGTTTTAGAATAAAAATGATGTCCACTAGTATTAATCAAGCAGCTGGTAAGTTGATCTTCTGGTGGTTTAAGGGATCATATTCCCTAAATATCTAACAAAGCCATTCATTCACATGGCAATGTTTTGTAGACATCCAGGCTGTTTTCACATCCACAAACAAAATGTTAGTGCAAAAATCTTCGTATAATTTTTTTTTTAAACCCGAGCATTCATTTTTTCCCAGTTGACCATTTCTGTTATAACCTTTTTTAATCAATTGCTTATTAAGTCATTGAAAAAAAAAAGTCTATAGTTCAAGAGATGTTCCATATTCCATCATTTAGAGTAAAATGCCAAATAAAAGCCCTATTTCTGTATTAACAATATCATACTGTATATGCATTGCCATGTGGTAGAATAATTCCAAAAAGGTGTGTAGATCCAACATGGACAGTGTACAGTCTTCTGTCTTCATCCTTCATCAACACATTCCATTCTGTTGTATGCGGCATCCAAAGACTTTGCTTGTATAACATTTATAAGAAATGTCTCTTTAGGGCGACAATCCATTTCCAGCACTAAATACTACAAGACTCCTTCATATTGCCTGTCGATTTTACTACACATGACACCCCAGAGATAACTTTCAGCTCATGTTGCAGCCCTAAACTCCATCTGCCATGAGATACATCCAAAGAGGCAGCAGTACTATCCACAGAAAGGTAAAAATCGATAAGGATCATTCCAGTATCCATGTAAACCAAAGTAATAGTTCCACTTTAAGAATTTCAAATTATCTCAGAGTAGATATCCAACCAGCTGCAGAAACGATCCTTTACGGATCCACAAGATCCCAGCCATTAGGATAAGAATCACTTCTGTTTCGAAACCCAAGAGGAAGCAAATAGATTTCCCAAAATTTTAAATCCATCTGGGGGCCCTACGCGAGTTTTGTTGTTCTCACCATATTAAATACAAAATACCTGCCTAGAGAAACCTTACAACTTACCCATCAAGTCTCCGCTCATAACGTCCTTCCCGTGCATGAACTGATGGTGGGGGGCCATATGTGGGCCCCCCACCACCTCCTCTGAACCCAGAAACCTCTCTACTACGAGTTGCTATGGAAACTGTATCATCCAATACACGAGCAGCACCCGGTATGGTGCCTGGTTCATTGTAATCCGTCCGTAGGTCTCTGTCTCCCATTTTGTTGACCGCGTTGTGTGCCTTTTGTGCACTTTTGATATCCACAAAATCCACAAATGCTGCCACACCGCCATCTGATCCTCTTTTGGGCAGAATTTTGACACTTTCAACACGTCCATACCTAGAGAGCAAAAAAAAAAAAAAAGACAAGGTAAAACGTTAGAATGAATATAAACAGTTTGCAAAACCTACTTGGCCACGGCAATTGGAGATTGTGGGTAGCTTGTGGAGCTGAAAGACCGTGACCGTCAATTAAAAATGTGCTTCTCGAAGTCACGTCCCATGATGCCGTGTATAGAGCTATGCACGGTATTGTGGGGAACGAATTTGGCAAGTATAATGGTGATGGACAGCTCAGCTTCCAAAGATGTCCGCAACAGCCAGTCTTTTTGGCACTGGCCTCCATGGTGGACGAGTGGCGCCCCGCCATGGAACTGTGCAGGTAAGTTACATTTTCTGTCCACTAAATACAGAATTATTTAGGTCATAAACAAAGTAACAGATCAAAGTATTTAAACGTCAGTTATGCACCTGTATAAAATTAACATTTTTTTTATAGCTGTAGCATAATTACATTCATATAAACGTGAACAGATCTTTTAAAGCTAATAAATAGCAAGTACAGTAGAGCTATATATAGCTACAATTGAGGTGAACAGCTGGGGTACACTGATAGAGAGGTGCCTGCTCAGTGTTATATGTGAATACGTACTGAAGGGGTGCTATCCATGAACTATTGATAGCTAATTGCAGAAAAGGGGCGCCTCATATGACAAACAAACTAAGAGGATAACTATAAAATCAGCTGTTGACCATCAAGCTAGTCAAAGTCGCTGCTCCACCAGCTTTTAAGTTTTTATAGTTAATTCTTTTAGTTTGTTTTAATCATAATTAAATAAAAGATATATTTTAACTTAAAATTGTGGAGGTCCTTTGAGTGCATCATATGGGGAACCCCTTCTCTGCAATTATGAACTGCTGGGATAAACCGAAAAAAAGAAGGTCATTGTGATGAACTTATAAATAGATTAGTCAAGATACTAGGATAATATATAACTGGCCCAAAACGTCCTACTGAAAGAAAAATGAAAATGTCAAGTGTCTGGTGAATGTAGATCTTGAGGTAATACACATGTTCACTCTTAAAGGAGTAAAATATTTGTCCGGTTTGTTTCTATTTAGATTCCCAACATTGTTTAGAGCTTTTGTTATATAAACCATTGTATTCCTAATTTACAACTATTGTGTGAAAAAGTAAAAGTGAATATGCATTGCTCCCACCCAAAAATGTGATTCATTACATGCATACAGGCAGAATTTAGATTAGTTCATGATCTAGTCTTAACACGTTTCAACGGTAACCTTTTGTATATGTGAATAACTTCTCAAGATTGTAGCCCAGATGTTGACTAATAGCTGTAAAAGATGTTAAATATATCCCAAACACCTGGCAGGTAAAATACTTCTATTCCAATTCCTACAAAGATAACCACACCCAGGTGCTTCACGTACACACTTGTCCCACACCTTTAGAAAAACTGTTTTAAGAAATAAAAATGTTTTTAAGGAGCACACAAATTTCTCCATTTTGTTACCCTTCATTTTCTGGTATGAACCATGCACTAACTACCCTTTAGACTTCTATTACCGGAGTACTCGGGTAGTCCTCCAAGTTCGGAGAAAAAGTAGTAAAACCGCAAGCCATAATCTGATCCACAATCAATGCTGTGCTTCTCTTGTGGCTATCAATAGAAGGGGCTCAGAAACTTTCCACTTAGATATGGAAACGTAATTAATCTCTTCAACCAAAAGGACAGAGTTTCCCCCTCACCAAATTAAGTGTGCCTATACATATACATACATATTTTTTTTTAAAACACACGTCATTCCACGTAGCAACAAAGCCTTAACTATTTAATGCCCCATTATCTCCCATTTTTAGATTGTTTGCCAACGTTGCAAAGTTAGGCTAAGTCCATGCTGCCGCAGACCTCATGGCGCGATCACATTGCCTTAAGGCAGCGGTGCGCAAACTGGGGGCGTGCCCCCCAGGGGGGTGGGAGATTTTGCTGGGGGGGCGCGGGCGGTTGCAGAGGCCCAGCAGTCTTCCCCCAGGCAGTTAAGCAAATGCTGGGAGATCGCGTGAGGCCCCTGCAACACTCCACTTACCGGGATTCAGCCAGTTGTGTGACGCGTCGCCATAGCAACGCAGCATCAAATGACGCTGCTGGGCCATGTGACGTGACGCATCAAATGACGGCGCAGATACAAGGTGGGGGGGGGGGCGCGAGGGCCGGGGAGGATAGGGGGGCGCAGCTTCAAAAGTTTACGCTCCCATGCTTTAAAGCATTGATCGCGCCCATAGATCGTGCGGGCGACAACAGGAGGGGGCGCGCGTTACGCAAGGTATCAGTTGAAACTGATTTCTCAGCGCGAACAGGTCATGTGAGCGGTTTGCCCAACGAGGGCGAACCAGCTCCGTGACGTCACTGACGTGCCTCCCGACAACACGTCTAGCATGTCCAAAAAACGCATCTGCTTCCGCGGATGATGTCACTGACGCGAATGCCTCCGCGCGGGCGAAGGCAGTATGGACCTGCACTTAGACCCAAAAGTTTTACTACAAAACCAAAAAACTATTGAATAGAAAATATAAGTCATTTAAAAAATAAATCCAATACCACCAACAACTAAAGTGATATAATGGCAGTGATGTTTATTGAATTAAATCTAGGGGGGGGGGCGAGAGAAAGAGAATCGTTTTCCAAAGTTTTAATGGGTACATGGCAAACAAATGCTTTCAATGGTCTTCACAATGTTTCTCTTTTGTTATAAAATACACCTTAAATTCCCCAGTAGGTACAAGTTTTTTTTTTGTACCCACTTTCTCCTTGGTAACAAATAAAAGTTGAGAACGGCAAGTATCAGACAATTTCACACAACCATTGAAACAAGTAGTGTGAAGGGTATTAGACACAATTAAAAGGCTGTTTTGGGGTAAACATACATACACAAACGAGTGCCCCTTAAGTGCTGCAGTTCTCGGGGATGAAGTGAACCCATATTTCATAGCCACCCAAATTGCCCTAACAGGAGTATATAGAACTTCTGAGTTCTCTGTATAGCCAGAACAAGAAAGTGAATCCAACACTAGGGCCGATAATGTGGGGCTCTCTTTAAAAGTGCACCAATAACAAAAGGCTCAAAAAAGCCATGTGCCCGGGATGAGCTTAAAGTTGGGAGGTAATGACTGGTGCTGAAAAAATCGCTTACTAAAAAAAAACTAAAAAAAAAAACTAAAAAAAAAAACCACTACGAAAGCAGAGCTGTCAATAATCGCTATGCTTCCCCAAATTACACCTCACAACTACACAAAGCACCAAGTAAAGCCGTTGATTGACGTAACTCCCCCCTATTTAGTGCCCCCACACCCCAAAGTGTACTTGATTTCCAAAGAAACAAAAAGTAGTATTCGTATTTATCTTGTTTTACGCATGATTTCACTTGCCTACGGAGAACAATTAGATGGTTGAATTCTTTACAGAATGTTTTTAGTATGCAACCAGGGAAAACAGGGGAATAGGGGAGGAAAGGAGAACCCTCGCTACAGCCTGGCTATAGGTGTTGCGATCAGGGGAAATGACTGAACAAATGAACAAGAAGAGAAGAACCCCTATATTGAGAGCACTCTAAATGGTTGATATACTGATATTTCCAGACACAGGACCCAGAAAAGAAAGTGAGGAGACTAAACTAATTGTAGTGATGAATACATTAAAACATAAAATTTTATTTGGAGAGATCCTCAATTAAAATAATACTAATCGGTAAGTGAACCTCGATATGAGGTATACCTGAAACAAAATGCGAATTTAAAATAAAAGGAGGTGGGTATATGGAAGGTGAGTGGCCGCACTTGGTCATCACTTGAGTCTAGGCGCAAAATTCACCTTTCCTGTCTTGCCTTTAAATTCTTTCTGGGCAAGCTACCCAGCTATCTGAACAAGCTCCTCACCCCTACCACATGCAGCACTTATCTGAGATCAGACTCCAAAAGACTGTTCATGGTCCCAAGGCTCAACAAAGTATCCGGCCGTTCCTCCTTCTCTTACCGTGCACCCCAAAACTGGAACAACCTACCAGAGACTCTCACATCCACCACAAGTTTAAGTTCTTTCAAATCTGAGGCTGTCTCACATTTTAATCTGGTCTGTAACGGTTTCATACGCCCATAATATATATTTTCTTTAATTATGCATGCGATGTCTTGTATATATACCCTGTTCATTTATGTAACTGTATTTGTAACCATGTATTATTTGTCTTAACTCTGTGCCCAGGACATACTTGAAAACAAGAGGTAACTCTCAATGTATTACTTCCTGGTAAAATATTTTATAAATAAATAAATGTAAACAGTGGGGCTCACAATCACACAGATAACCAGTGTTTAGTTGCTATGTGGGAAACAAAACGGGATAGTGAAAGTGAACCATAAGCAGTGTATATCTGTTAGAAACTAGTATTGCTGGCTGCATTCTCAGAACTCAGATATTAGTAGTGTTAATAACAGTCTAACATAGTGGCTGGCTCACATTGTATCACGCCTTCTCACACAGCAACTAAACACTGGTTATCTGTGTGATTGTGAGCCCCACTGTTTACATCAAGTGCGGCCACTCACCCTCAATATACTCAACTCCTTCATTTTAAATTCGCAATTTGTTTCAGGTATACCTCATATCGAGGTTCACATACAGATTAGTATTATTTTAATTGAGGATCTCTCCAAATAATTTTTTATGTTTTAATGTATTCATCACTACAATTAGTTTAGTCTCCTCACTTTCTTTTCTGGGTCCGGTGTCCGGAAATATCAGTATATCAACCATTTAGAGTGCTCTCAATATAGGGGTTCTTCTCTTCTTGTTCATTTGTACAGGATGTGCTTAGGTCAGCTATCTGGGATTGTGCAATACAAACCTGCAGATCATGCATCTGTGACAATATGGACACGTTTTGCAGTTCAAGAAATATGAACACTTATAAAATACACTGTTGGTTCCTTAAATTGTTTTTTCAGTGTGGTCTTTTAATCAACTGATTAATTCCATGGATTTAATCTGTATTTGGTGTGCTCTCTTTGTGAGATATTGCTTAACATTTACATTACTGCAGAAAGTGTGGAATTTCCTTTTGCTACATTGCCATGTGCCGCGCACACATCTGGAAGTTATTTCAGGCGAAGCTTATTTCTTTCCACAAAACAAAAGGGAGGGAAAAACCATGGAGGTTCTCTTCTATTTCTCCAATCATTACCTGTGGCCTTAATTTCTCACTGCAGCGAGTCTCATGCACTCATTGGAGATCCCACTTGATTGGCTGCTCTAGAGAATTTGTTACTGCGTCTGGCAAATGCTTTTTGTCTTTGGAATGTAAGTGGGGAAAAAAAGATTCTGCAATGCTGAATTGCAAAACAGGATAGCTGCAGCAGAATACATTAACAAAATGGCTAGAAGTTGTAATGTTGCAAAAGCACTAGGGAGCGCGCGTGCAACAGTGCTGTAAATGGAAAGACAGGAAGAAGAAAAACCAGCAACAGCTATGCAACCTCAGTTCACCTCCTAAAATACTTTGAGAACACGTCTGTAAACTCTGTTTTGCATGCATACAGATAACATAATAAAAATGAAGTACAAGATCAGATAAATCAGATGAAGGGGCTGAAAATTTCACGTGTCAGTTTTTTTAATTGCCATAGGATAAATTATTTGATTTGCTTTAATTATATCATTACATGAGAAGAATTGACCGTTGCAGTGTTGAAAAATAAATAGAAGATTCTCTCGATCAAATGCAGCTGATAAGTTGTGTTCCGTTTAGTTCCGTTTGAGTAAGCCACATACATACATACACAATAATTATTTTGTGAAATTCTGAAGAACCGCAATACTCTTTAATATCACATCTGAGATAAGATACATTGTAATGTACCTCAACCCTCTCGAATAGCACGTCTGCAATCCGATGCATTGTAAATTCTTCTGCATTTGATACATGGATGCCTGGGGAACCCTAGGAACCCCTGTTGAAAAACACTGGAGTAAGCAATGGATGCATCCAGGTTGACTTAAGTTAGATAGCTTTGTGAAATTCTCTCCGTGGTGCAGTTGTACTGTACTACACTGCATTAGTTTAATACCAACAACAAAAAACGTAATTTTTCTTCATTTAATCGCCAGTTTATGTGTTCTCTTTCAAACCCTTCACTTAAAAATTGTAAAAATCCCACATAATATTCATTTACCCAGTCTCTGGTCAGCATCAATCATACCTCTCCAAAACAGGTCTAAAAATGAGAACAATAAATGGCTCTACAATCAATACACAACTAGTATTTTGTAGCACCAATGTTTAGAAATGTTTTTGCCATTTTAAAAAACACATACCAAAATTGTTTTTACTTGTTAAGGAATATTATATGTGATATATATTGCTTTCACCAAGACAAAATTTAGTCCAAGCAGCAGTTTACAACAGCTTTTTCCAAAGGCCCATTTAACATATAAATCGGGGAAGTTGCAATGAAGTAAAAGCCTAAGCCATCCAACAACCTATCTACACTTAAAATAAGTACCTGATAATTTAAGACATGTTTAAATATGCTCAACAGCATAACTGAGGAAAAAACACAATACAATACATACTGGATTTGATAGATTCTAGATTCCCACCTCACTATAGAAAGGATTCTATAGTATAACAAAAACAGCTCTTCAAATATAAAATGAAAAGTAAATCAACAGTACCCTACAGTTTTGATCTGACCTATAATAACTAATGAATCATAGTAGAAAAACAACAAGCAGCAAAGTCAATGCTTTGTTAAACTACAATAAGGAAATGGCACAATGGAGAGCAAATGCTGCAGGGTATTTTGTAACTGCTCTTCAACAATCATTAACCACGCCTTAAGGTCAGTGACTAAATATGTGCAGCTCAAGCTGGAACTTTTTCCAATGCTGAAAAGAGACTTACATTTCACACGTTTCATTTTAAATCAACATACCCAAGCAAATAAAAGTACAAGGATCACTAGTAAAATTAATAAACTGACTCATCAGGCGAAACAAACATTATCCAATGGGAAGTTGGTCAAAAGAATAAGAGCAGAAAGTTTCAATTATTCCTTTACATGTACTTATTATTGGACTTGTGAGGTCCAACAACAGCCATCACGGCCTTATAGGAAGAGTGGCGAGATGTACTGGGAAACAAACAATACTGTAATGCTAGAGGTCGAAGCTGAGCATTACACCAACATTTGGTTATGATCTATAATAAGCAGTAAGCAAATATAACCCTATTAAACTTTCCAAATGTAAAGCGAAAAGCACAGAAGCAATATCTATTAATGAACTAACGAGGATGATTTACAAATTATCTTACATTTTTAAAAGCCAAAGCTTTCCAACAGAATCAAAAAGGATTTCATCACAAAACAAATGTTATATTTAACCAGCAATTGAAGTGTAAGAGTGTATGAGGGTATACAGATTTATCACATTTATTCACCAATGTAATTCTACTTCAACCACCCTTACATTTAGAAAACATGTGATTTAAAGATTTAGATATATCCACGCACCCTATCCCTTCTAAAAATATGGATGATTGCAACGTCTTCAAACAAAACACCTGACAGCTTTTTAAATCATTTGCAGTGACTCACTGGACAATAGATGTTGATAGTTAAGACTTACTTAGTTGCATAATAGTTCACCATTTTCTTAAAAATGCTCTACAAATGTGTTTAAGAATTGAAATCCCCTAGTAAAAAAAACACAAGTACTCTAGGAAGTACAGACATTAAAATATAACTTAAAAAATGATTTTACGGAGACAGTAATAATTACTGGAAGCAATTGCATGTAAAACAAGGCTTACTAGCACTTCAGCTACAATTGTTAAATCACTGTTGGCCCCCAAAAGATATCCATCTTCAAAGATATTGTAAATATACATTAAGCACAAACGGTTATTCAGATGCAATCTCCTTGTGTTTACACTTTTGTAAATTTGCACGGTATTAAATTATGTTTTCAAAGCAGCAATCCACCGGAGTTTACCTGTGATTCCCCAGTCTTTTTTCTTTGGAGTTGTAAAACAAACACACACGGACCACCAATAGAGAGCCCCAACGTCATCTCCAAACGTCGCTGCAGCTTTCTATTTGACCCCAGAGTGAGTCCCGAATTGCAGCCATTTTCTATCCCCTGATCGCCAAACCCTTTGTCACTCAGGGAGGCCCCAGACATTGGGGACCGGATTAACCATGCAATGAGGCTTTAGCAGCAATACAATAAATGATGCAAACAGATTATACGTTTCCTTCTATATACCAACGAATATGGCAACTATACCATTATTATTTGGAAGGCAGACAACTTGCACTAAAGCAAATGCACAGAAAAGTAAACACAGAAGAGGGAACATTTGGCCAACTTGTAATTCCTACTGTCAACATTTATTGTGTAACCTCAAACCCAACAATAGCTGACCTCTTGATTCAGGTTCCTCTCTTTCCCAAATCTTTATTTTATTCGCTCAGGCCCCTTGTTTTAGGAGCGTACATCAACATTTCAAAATCAAACATTTCTCTATATGCTATAACAAGTAAAACCATTTTACCAAGAGAACTTAGAAGATGTTAAATTACCACTTTACAAACGCGACAAATGTGCCCTAAACACGAATGCAGTTGTAATTCCTTATTTTTAGAAAAGGGACATGCAAATGCTGCTGCAAATCAATCATATCAAAACCAGACTACACCATTTTGCATATTTACCACAGGCAAATGTTAAAAATGATACTGAAATTCGAGCAAACTCTAAAAATAAATTCCTGTGCAACTTATTTACATGAAAGATGGAAAAAACCTTTAATGAAAATATTGCATGGAAATGGCAACCATGTTTTTACAATCAATACTTTCCATCCTACTAAAGACAAAAGATGCAGTATTTGTAGAAATATGTAACATTGGACATTTGCTAGTCACCTCCCACAAAACTGATTAAGGTCTAATGCTTGGAATATAATTGTGTCATTAAGATTATAATAATAGGTATAGTATAACTAATGGTATGCTTTAAGTGTGTGTATCAGACGTGCAAGCCATTCTCGGTACCTTATGCAGAACCTTAAGCTAAATGTAATATTAAAAAAAAAAAACACAACAACAATGAAGATATAGTGTAATTCCATCAAAGAGCCACAAATAAGAGAGTTATAACACTAAAAGCAGCATATATGTATTTGCCATCACAAATAAATTGTAAACAAGAGCACATATTGAACGAAAGTGCTTATCTTTGAAATAATGTATTGCGTACAGATCTATTAACAGTAAAGGCTTTGGTTGTTTGATTTGAATGGATCTGCTTTTCTAGCAAAGGTTGATTTTCTAAGTGCCATCAAATGGAATTGTGTTTCATTCTAAAGGGTATTTAACGACTGATCAATGACAGTAAACATACTATTGAAGCAATCAGAGCTCAATTCAAATGTAAAATTTAAGAGAGCAGGACATTTGTGCAACAAAAGATGTGATAACTGCTGATATTGGACAATAAAAGCCGCACTTCCCACCCTACACAATAGACAATGTTGTTTACGCATATTGGATGACAATACGGTTTTAAAAGAAAGCAATACATCACAATTTAAAAAAAAATACAGAAAAGTTACGTAGTGCCCTTAAGATAATTTGTATAGCATCTACATACAGTAGGCTTTATTTTTTTGCTTTAACAACTAAGACTTTCAACGTAATTAAGCATTTTTGTATTTCTGCTCAGACTGGGGGAGGGGGATGTGTGGGAACCACGAGTGCATTTACCCGAAATCATCACATTCAAAAGGCTGCCATAATGTGTACAATTTAATTTGAGAAACAAAGTCGTGTAACATTATTTTAAACAGGTACCATAAATATTCATAACGTCAGGCACTCCTATTCAACAAAGTACAAAGCATTGTGTGCATGTTATTGGCTTCTCCCCTCTGCAGGAAACCCTCAAGTCAATAGAGTCATCACAATGTAATCTTAACATTTCAAGATGCTATTTTTAACGCTGCTATTTTAACTGAAAACAATGTTTAACGGATGCGATTTAGAAAGCTATGATGTGTGGCATTGTATTTTATATAAAAGCTCTATGCATACCAACAATACATCTAAAAATGTATGCACGAAGCAGGTGAACATTTATAAATGAAATCAGGCATTTTAAATTGGAAATACTTATTGTGAATATTCTGTTTTAATCCCTCCCCCAGTGTATCTCTTAGCAACAGTACCTTGGCAACTTCACCACAATATTTTAAAGACCTTTTCAGTTGCTGTGAGAGCCTAGCAACAGAAAAGGCTTTATTGGCTCAAGGCTGCTGCTTACAAGATGTGAAATGAATCTGATGCTCCAGAAATAATCTATGCTCAAGAAAAAAAAAGGAGACATTTTCCGATTACAAAAAAACAAATGTAATAATCGCAAGCATAGTACTGACACCTGATAATACACTTTCTTGCAATGCATTGCTAGCCCAAATTCCAACATGGGGGCCTGCTGGTTTTGGTAAGAACTTAAGTCTTAAAATTGCTTTTGTGTCTGCTTTACAGACAGCAAGCTGAGGTTTGCACAGTGTTTCCATAAACTAGGAGGGTACTAGACGCCATTTTAAGGATACTCAAACCCAGCAGCTCTGCTGCAACCAGTGAGAGAGTTCCCAGATGAGGATGTGCCCGCACCCTGCAATGTAACACTGGCAGAGGGGGAAACACATGCACAAAGCGCAGGTTCAATGCCTGCTGAAAAGCCGGATCGGCGCAGTGAGGGGGTGACAGTAGCACGCTCGTAAAAACATGCAGGAGAATTTTTCCCATACAAGGAAACAAGCAGAAGTGAGCTGGAGAACAACTATCCTTTGAAACAGGGTTCATGGTTTTTCTTTAATAGGTACAATCTGTAATATGCTGTAATAAAATAAACAATGCTGACGTTGATGGTTTGCACACGTTATGTGCAGCTCAGAGCTGCTCTTCATTTTTTCAATTCATCTCATTTTTTCCCACCCGCGTGATATCAATGTGGGTTTTTTTTTGGGGGGGGGGGGGTGAAGGGTGATAAAAAATATACGACTCAGGTTTTTTTTAAAGCTGCATAAATAGCAGTCCGGGTCATCTACCATTATGTTCAATAAATAATCATCCTGCTCCAAGAACGCTACAGCGTTAATACCCAGCCAGTGGATTTGCATCTATAACATCGGTGCCTATTAATAGCCCCTTCAGGGGATGTATGATCTGATCATGTGTATTTTGCATTTGGATCATGTCCTTGCACTGAGGCTCCCAAACACCCCACCGGGTTTCCCTCCCTGCTTCCCACCAACCCCCTGATTATTAGCTGTTATGAATGGGCTGTATTCAGATCCTACTGCTCCCCTCCCCCCACCACAGATAACAGGCGGGGTCTCACATTGGGGAGGGAGACAAAACGTTTAATAATTCACTAGCACAGAGGGGGGGGGAGAGAGAAAGTCAAACAATACTACTGACTGCCCCCATTAGCAAGAGAGGGGGGAAATATGTTGTCCTGTGCAATTTCCGTGTGCCAGATACTAATCTATTAGCAAGCAAGGCTATTTTCCCATGGTGACTCACTAGTAACCACTCTCCATAATTCCCTGCAGTAAAGAGCGAGAGAAGCAAAGGGAAATGCTTGAGCCTAATGGAAGCAAAACGTTCCCAACATGTCCCACAAGCACACACCGGACAATATTTCATTTTTTTTTTTTTACTATTGCAAGGAGCACAATAGATTCTCACCACCCATCTTCAGGCACAAGAATGCAATCCTATTGTATCAAAACCATCTGCATTTTATATCCAAACCATCTGCTGGAAAGCTCGCTGTAAAACGTGGTATTAAATAACTAGGAAAGGGGACAGGGCAGAAATCACAGGGCAAACCATTACGTTGTGTAGTAAAAAGTGGGTGTAAATTATAATTTATTTTATTTAGTGTTGATCCGTTATTTATTTGTAAATCGCAATGAGCACCTAAATGTGAGGATGGGGGGGGAGGGTTATGGGGGGTTGCTTCAATATCTATTTTTTTTTTTTTCTAAATTCACTGGGCAGTTCCCACCATCCAGCTCCTGGTGCCAGGGAAAGAGATCATAATCCCGCTCCAGACAGAGGGAAACAAGAAACTGCATCATTAGTAACCACCCCTCCAAAATATATATAATTCTGCAATATAATCCCCAAGGTGTCCACGATGGGTTTCTGAGGGGACCCTGCCAGTATTTCTCACGCTGGAAAAAAATATATATATTTTTTTTTTTTAAATATATATCCAGGATGTCTTCGAGAGAAAAAATGGGCTGGGGTGAGGAGCCTGTGCTGGACCCCTCAGTTCGCAGGTTCCCAGACAACAATCCGGATTAAAAGGAATGGAAAGGCGAAAATCCAGCGCCCCCCGGAGTAGTGAGACTGGGGGGGTCGTGTTATGGTTATACCCCCTAAATATAAAAGTATTCTCCCCGGAACAGAGGCGGAATCCCCCCGCGTGTGGGGGGGGGGGGGCAGTAAGCACACGCAGAGCCGGGGCAGGCACTCACCGTTTGAAATGCTCTATAATCTTCTCTTCGCGCACGTTTTCGGGTAAATTCCCCACCCAGAGGTGTCTGGTTTCCCGGACCATGCTGGGTCCGTGTCCCGGCAGTTCATGCACACTCGGTGGCTTCTCTCTTCTCTTCCCCCCCCGCCGGGGGGGGCGGCTCGGACACCTCAAAGCGTCGGGAGGAGGAGCTGGTGGCTCCGGGCGGCAGAGGCCGGCATTGGCGGCCAGGGGAGGGTGTCCGGTAAAAGGGGTGCTGGCGGTGACGGCTGTATCTCCCGCGGGATCCGGTTCGCCCTCGTCCTTCGTTGTATTATTATATTTTTTATTTTCCTTCCTCCCCCTTTCCCGGGTTTCTTTCGCGTCCCACTCGCGAGCGCTCTGCCGTGTCCCGGTCACACACACTCACACACACGCAACAAACCAACCCCTTCTTTCCGCGGCGGCGCTGCCGGCTTCTGCGCATGCGCGGCGGGCACCGACTTGAATGGGGGAAACTGAGGAAAAGAGGGGGGGAAGGAAGGGAGGTGGGGGAGCGCTCGCGGGCTGTGGGTCTGCGCAGGCGCGCGTGGCAGGGAGCACGCACGCGCCAACGCGTCGGGGAGAGGGCGGGGTGGGGCAGAGCTGGATAGGAGTCGAAGGGGGAGGGGGGCTGGTACGTAACAGCCAATGACAAGCGGCCGTCGTGGGCGCGCTTTGCATACGCGTCCCCGTGAACGTCGCATCGGCAGCGCGCGTCTGAGGGGGCTTGTTGTTTTTCTCTCACCGTGCGCAGTGAGGGGGTGGCTGTCAGGGGTATGAGAGGGTCACTCCCTGCTGGGGGTATTACAGGAAACATGTATCTCCTGGTTTGACCCTTCCATGGGAAGAATGGGCTGCTCTTGTGACCCCTGAGGCTGAGAAGAGATCCAGGCCTCTAAAAGCGTCATGACTACCGAGCTTCTGTCATTGGCGTAGTATAAATGCGCCAAAAATAGCAATATAAAACATTATATTACACTCTTGTTAAATTATAATTAAAAAAAAAAACAGTGTTTGAAGCTTTACTTTTTCTCAATGGAGTTATGCCTCTTTTGGGAGAGATTATTTGTCACGTTTCATTTCCGAATGAAAGCTGTAGGTTTTATTATAGGAAACATTTGTTTGACATCAGTGGTGCCACAGAACAAAATACTTGAAAACAGATTTGTCTTTTCATAGTACTCTAAAAACTGCTGCTCTCTTGAAATTTTGATTTCTCAACTTTTCAGCCATTGGCCATTTCAAGCCCCAAAAAGACAGGATTCCAGTGATGTCAAAACATGGTCACCATGGACTGGAATATTAATTAATGAAGCAAAATAAACATATTAACCTGCTTTTCTTCATTAACTTTTGGAAAATAATATAATAGGATAATGTTGGAGAGCAAAACTGCATAATATCTTCCGAGGTCTATTCTAAAGATTATTGCTGTTTTCACATTTATTAATTGCTATTACTCATTCTCCAAATATGTTGAGCAATCTTTTAAGATGACGTTAAATATTTGGTTCTCTAATAAACCACTATATCTTTGCTAAAACGTTGTTATCTCCATTATTTTATTATAATTCTGAATGACCCAACGCCACTGACCAAATTGTATTGTATTGTATGTCTTTATTTATATAGCGCCATTAATGTACATAGCGCTTCACCCTGGTAATACACGGGGTAATCAAATAAATAACAGTATAAACAACAGGTCATGGAAAAAAGTGCTACAGGCATAAAAGTAACATTAAGGAAGAAGAGTCCCTGCTCCGAGGAGCTTACAGTCTAATTGGTAGGTAAGGAGAACGTACAGAGACAGTAGGAGGGAGTTCTGGTAAGTGCGTCTGCAGGGGGCCAAGCTTTATGTAACGTATCCAATATTATCCCCAATGCTATTCATACGCTTCTTTAAGCAAGTGTGTCTTAAGGTGGGGCTTAAAGGTGGATAGAGAGGGTGCTAGTCGGGTACTGAAGGAAAGGGCATTCTAGAGGTGTGAGGTAGTCAGTGAAAAAGGTTTAAGGTGGGAGATGGCTAGAGATACAAAGGGGAAAAAAGAAGGCATACTTGAGAAGAACGCAAGAGTCTGGATGGTGCATAACGAGAAGTTAAAGCTTTCAAAGTGAGGAGAAGAATGGAGTGTGAGATGCGGGAATTGATCGGAAGCCAGGAGAGGGATTTCATGAGGGGAGATGCTGAGACAGATCTAGGAAAGAGTAGAGTGATTCTGGCATCAGCGTTTAGGATAGATTGTAGGGGAGACAGGTGAGAGTCAGGAAAGCCGGACAGCAGGAGGTTACAGTAATCAAGACGAGAGAGAATGAGGGCCTGAGTCAGAGTTTTAGCAGTCGAGGAACAGAGGAAAGGGCGTATCTTTGTTATATTGCGGAGGAAAATGCGACAGGTTTTAGATATGTTTTGAATGTGAGGGGCGAATGTGAGAGAGGAGTCGAGTGTGACCCCTAGGCAGCGTGCTTGGGCTACTGGGTGAATGAGCGTAGTTCCAACAGTAATGTGGAAGGAGGTAGTAGGGCCAGGTTTGGGAGGAAGTATGACGAGCTCTGTTTTTGCCATGTTGAGTTTAAGGCGGCGGAGGGCCATCCAGGATGATTTTTGGAGGGGGGAAGGGGGGGGGGGGTTGGTGGGGGGGAAGGGGGGAGGTGGTGGGGGGAAGGGGGGGAGAGGTGGTGGGAAGGGGGGGGAGAGGTGGTGGGAAGGGGGGGGAGGTGGTGGGAAGGGGGGGAGGTGGTGGGAAGGGGGGAGGAGGGGGGAGGTGGTGGGGAGGAGGGGGGAAGTGGTGGGAGGTGGTGGGAAGGGGGGGAGGTGGTGGGAAGGGGGGGGGAAACAGGGAGACACGGGGAGAGGAGGAGGTGCGCGCGGGTGTGGAGGCTGATGTTCGGGGAGGAAGAGGCGGAGGCTCCGGGACCAGCGGGTATGTGAGCCCCACCCCCCGGGTTATACATGCTGCTAATGTACACCCCCCCTACTGTGTGTGTGTGTGTGTGTGTCCCTGTGTGTGTGTTTGTGTCCCTGTGTGTGTGTGTGTGTCCCTGTGTGTGTGTGTGTCCCTGTGTGTGTGTGTGTGTGTGTCCCTGTGTGTCCTTTGGCCCGTCACTCCGCCTCAGGCCAATGAGAGGTGTGTGGGGGCGGGCCAAGGGACCAATGAGATTTCCCCTAGGGACACCGGACATCCGGGCAGGCAGGCAGGCAGGCAGGCATACAGTGCTTTCACTAATATAGTATAAGAAGATATATAATTTGCAAGATGATTTGTCCATGTTTTAATAGATAAGCTTGGTGGCCTGGTCTAGATTTTATGGTTTTAACACGTCAATTATTTTGGATTTACCATTTTGTATTAATACGCCTAAAAGATCATATACAGGTAGTCCTCGGTTATTCGACACAATGCGTTACTCAAAATGGCGTTGTAAACCGAAACGTTGTAAAGCGAAACACGTTTTCCCATAGGATCACTGTTTAAATGAAAGGTTCCGTTCCTGAAGGCATTTTTAACAAATATTAATATTAACAAATACACCAAATATTTTATGCAGGCAATAAGATATGCAGCACACACATAAATTATATAGTGTATATACTGTATTATATATAATATAACATAATAAATAATATATTATATAGTATAATATTATATAGTATAATATTATATATATACGCTCTTAGGACGCTTTGCAACTTTGTTTATGTGAATGTGTATATATATACACACATACACAACGTTGCAAAGCGTCGTAAGAGCGTTGGATAAGCCATTTTAGCGTTGTAAAAATGAATAGAGGTATGCATTGCATAGCGTTGGATAAGCCATTTGTTGTAAAGCGAAGCGTTGTAAAACGAGGTCTGCCTGTATGTTAAACTGTGCATGCGATGTCTTGTATATAATGTATAACCCTGTTCACCTAATGCAACTATGTATTTGTACCCATGTATTTGTCATCACAACTCTTTTCCCAGGACATACTTGAAAACGAGAGTTAACTCTCAATGTATTACTTCCTGGTAAAACAGTTTATAAATAAATAAAATATATTTTTCAAGATAATTCAGAATGCTCATATTTTTGGGAGATTTTTATAACTATGGGTGGGGTATTTTTTTTTTTTAGCGCTTTGTAACTTTTTTTGCATTACTGTTTCCTGCAACTTTCAACAACTTTCAAGCGGGCCTCAGTAATGCGAGTACTTATGCCCCGGTATGGAGAAATGTTACAGAAGTACATACATTTTAGACAACAATCTAATTTACTCATACACCTTTTCATCAATAATTTGGACGCCAGCCATTAATCTCCATCAAATTCTACAGTACAGCACCTCATATCCTCGAACTTTCACATTAAAGCTGCAGTTCAGGCAATATCCTGCATGTGTTTTTTTTATTTAAATAAATCAGTTCTGTAGTAAGAAAAAATACTTTTAGCATTTTCTGTTTTAAAAACAACAACTTTGAAAGACCAATTTTCTTGTATTCTATTTTAACAAGCATGTTTGTTCCTATAGCAACCATTTACATTCCCCAGATCTAAAGATGTCGCCAAACTTCGCCGATCAATAGACAGAGAACGAATTGACCGGCAGCTATACAGTTCTTTAGGTAAGTACTGTAGAGATTGCCCACATGAAACTATTGAAGTAAAAAAAAAAAAAAAAAATGGGAGCTTGAACTGCAGCTTTAAGGGTCTTAATCTACATAGTCTTAAATGACCAATTGCACCTCCATTGACTTGTATAAGCTGTTGACTTAGAAAAAGCCCCTGAATGTCAGAGGTTAAAGTAGTCAAGATGGATCACAATGCGATCAGCCACTTCTGAGCTTATTGAATAGGCCCCAGAGTTCAACCTAAATTGCACACCTTTTCTATAAACCTCATGTTGCTGAGCCCCCCTACCCTGCCTCCGTTGTGGGGAAGCTGCCCAACTATTGCCCTGACCCCCGCGTAAACGGGAGTGTGTGGGGCGGGGGGAGCATTTTGCGAGACTCACATGCGCAGTGGAGGAGGCTGTGGCCATCTTAAAATGGCTCTGCATAGAGTATAGCGGAACTATATGTCCCAGAATTCCTAGAGGGAGGGACTGCCCACGTGGGGCCGTCCCAGCCAGTGGGATTCGCACAGGCAGGTGGAACAGGATATCCTCCACATGCGGAAAGCCTGCGAGTCAGTCCTGACTGAGGAGCCAAAGGAGAAGGTAGTGTCCAGGGAGCAGTGCTTCCTGAGCTAGGCCTAGACCTTGCCCCTAGGCCCCAGTTAGGCCATGAAACACCAGTAGAGGAGTGTTGCAGGGAAGGCCCCAGATAGGGACTCTTCCCCTTATTGTTATTTCTGCACCGGTGACTGGACGGCCACCTGGTGCCCTGCGGCCTGGACCAGGTCACAGGATCCAGAGACATTGTGTGAGACCCTCCGGTTGGAGCTCACACTGCGAGGAGGATCACGACTCTTTAGGAGAGAGGGGATTTGTGTTGGAGGCCCTGCTAAGTGGCTGTTGCCCGGCTCCGCACGATCGGGAGTGTGGGGGTGGCCATTTTCTGAACCGTGCATGTGCAGTGCGGCGAGGCGCGCATGCGCAGTGGAGGAGGCAGCAGCCATCTTAGAATGGCTCCGCATAGAGTATAGCGGAACTACATGGCCCAGAATCCCTATAGGGAGGGACTGCCCACGTGGGGGTGTCCCAGCCAAAGGGATTCACGCAGGCAGGAGGAACAGGATATCCTCCACGCGCGGAAAGGCCAGGGCTCTTCCCTTTATTGTTATTTCTGCACCAGTAACCGGACGGCCACTCTGTGCTCTGCGGCCAGGGACCAGGTCACAGGATCCAGAGACATTGTGTGAGATCCTCTGGCTGGAGCTCACACTGCGAGGAGGATCAGGACCCTTTAGGAAAGAGGGGATTTGTGTTGGTGGCCCCCGCTATGTGGGACCCACTCCAACCCACCATGCCAAGCAGCAACTGGGTACTGGAGTACCCAGGCAGGTACCCAACGTGCACCTACATCCTCAGGGGGTAGCGCTACCTCACACTTGGGTGGGAATTGCTGGGATATAGCATCAGGGGTATTGGTGCCATAGCACCCTCAGTACTTTGGGGGAACCACCACGTGTTGGGTCATTGGGTGTGTATTGTGGGCACTGTTATTGCTGTTATTGTATGTGTTAGTATTTGTATACAGTAAACCTTAGTTATATACATTGTGTGGTGTTTTATTCTTTACTGTGTATCGGTTCCTGTGAGGGGTTATCCCGCCAACACTGGGATCCCTCAGAGGTGGAGGCGCTGCAAGCAAGGAGGAAGAGCTCACCCCAGGCTCCCAGAGGCGGAGGCTTAGGCCTCCTGTTAGCAAACAGGTACAGCAGCATGCATAGTTGCCCGTGTAGTTCCCTTAGGCATAGGGAAAGGGGGCTACACTCACATTTGTCTAATTATTTGGATTCCAGCTTTAGTCCCTGCCAGCTGACTACTTCAAACACGTATCACTGCCATGTCCTCTAAATTTAGCAGCAAGTAGCTGCTCTGCAAGCAGTCAGAGAACTCCACATGACAGTGTTCAAGGGCATCCTTTATGCCATTCCTGTCTTCGAATAACATACAGCACAGCTGGATATTTAACATTTTAATAATGACACCCCAAGGCCTAGTACATACTGGCATCATATTTAGTCACAGATCCTTTTGTAACACACCACTGTTTTCATTGCAATAGTAGTTTTCCACACACACAAAAAATAATACATTGCTGTAACCTTTTTTTGATCCATTCATACCAGGCATGAACATAAACCTCTGTGGGTAGTATAACATGGCTGCTGGTAAATGCATGTGCATTCCACCGGGATGCATGCACATTGCACACCATGTCACACACTGCTACCTTCACATTGCAAGTAACACTCAGGACTATTGGAGTTTATCAAGGTATTATTTTAGTAATGAAAAACACCAAGAGAAGCTAAACCAGTTTAGTTTCATTTTTCATTTTGAGGGAGATTTACTAAGGTTCTTCCAGTGGAGACGAGTACTGAAGTGAGAATAAGGGTTATGTTCACTAAAGTGCAATAGCTATTAACTGTCGTTAACCGACAGACACTAGAATGGCCATAGTGGTTATCACATTTTTGTAAATACACTCATAGGAACTTTAAGGTGTAATCACACTTAGTAATAGTAAGTGGCAGCACTACGTCATTGAACCTAGCTGTAAATCAGACAACAACACATACCAGATGGTATAAAAGACATACTGCTTATTTTGAGGGGTTAGGTATTAGCTTGTACCGAACAGAAAAGAATGCAGCAGCATATCCAGAATTGTGCAGTAATATGTGCACGTGTCATAAAGACATTTCTCATTTATAAAATCTGTCATTCTAATGGTCCTTAAATAGATGGTATTCTGAATCCGTTTTTTATCCAAGATGAAAATGATTTCACAATTAAACATTTGGGGTGGGGGGGTAGTACTTTGTAAGAAGAAAAATTCCGGACCCACTTAATGGGGACTGCCTCGTCAAACCTTTCTAAAATGAAATAGAAAATACAGAAATGTGTAGGTTGGCGCTCCCAGTGTTAACCAGTGACTAAATGTGGAACACAAATAATACGTGGTATTAATTAAACTATACTGTGAACAGTGCCAAAAATATATAATATAAATGAAAAAAGTGAGTGAATACAGTGACCATCAACACAATAAAGTGTGATAAAGGTGTAAGTGACTCAATGATATAAAACCTCCATTCAAACCCTTAAACAGGAACGGTTTCCCAAGTCCCTAAGTGTAGATAGTTTTCTTCCAAAAGGTCACGGGAGCGTAGGACGGCACCATAAAATAGGCGGAAAAAGGAGAACAAACAATAGCGCAATAACGTAAAAACACGTTAGCTGCAGGAACTACTCACATTTTACAACATGTAATCAGACATATCACACATATGGATTAGATCCTTGTTGATCCAGGTGGATGGGGAGGATCTCAGAAGAAAAAGAGAGACTCACAATAGTGCAGATGGCAATGCAATTATATGTGACCAAATTAAAACCTAAAGATTTTACACTTACAATAAGTGCATTCTTTAGCACGTAATTAAAACTTATACAGGACAGGAGTTAGATCTTATGAATAGGAGACTTTCCCCTGCCTCACCACCTCTGTGGATGTGGATGTCGGCGTCTCGGCGTCTGACGGGCAGGCGAGATGCTCTGTTACTTCCAGTATCGTCCGCCCGGGAACAGGGAACGCGTCACAGTCGCCTCTAACTCCAGACTCTACGCGTTTCGCTGGCGAGCGGTTTCCTCCAGAGTCCTGAGGAAGCTGATCGGCAGCGAAACACGTAGAGTCTGAAGTGAGAGGAGACTGTGAAAGACTCATTCCCTGTTCCTGGGGGGGGGCGATACCGGAAGTAACAGAGCACCTCGCCTGCTCACCAGACGCCAACATACACATCCACGGAGGTGGCGGTGCTTGGGAAAGTCTTCTATTTAGGAGATCTGACTCCTGTCCTGTTAACACTGCGCTAAAGAAAGCAATTATTGTAAGTGTAAAATCTTTAGGTTTTAATTTGGTCACATAAAATTGCATTATCATCTGCACTATTGTGCCTCTCTCTTCTGCTCCCCATCCACCTGGATCAATAAAGATCTAATCCATATGTGTGATATGCCTGATTACATCTAGTAAATTGTGAGTAGTTACTTTACAATACAGCTCAACCCCCTTATAACGCTGTGCTTGGGGTCCAAAGAATCACATCGCGTTATAAGCGGATCGCGTTAGAAATAATGTACAATTGTATGCATTGTACACTAAAGTATTTAAGATACCAATAATCGTGTTGTAAAGTATTCATAAATACGAAAATTGGGAGCCACGCTTGCATCGCGTTATAAGCGAATTCGCGTTGTAACGGATCGCATATAACGGGGTTGAGCTATACTTAACCAGTTACTGCAGCTGAATTGTTTTCACCTTATTGTTTGTTCTCACCCCCCCCCCTTTTTTTTATGGTGCCGTCCTATGCTCCCCATATATTTTGGAAGAAAACTAAAATGAAATAGAACCTGACTTTTGTAATTTTCGGTAGCTCATTTTGAGTGCTGTCTATTTCTGTTTTGTTATGACTTTTGTAACTGTCAGTACTACTCTGTTAGGGCACTAAATCTAGAGAAAAAAAGGTTTCAAGGGGTCTTGTTTCTAAACAAAAGAGTATCTATGTTAAAGGTTCTTTGCTGGCAGTTATCCCCCAGAGGAACCAATCAGGGTGCTTTATTGCCCTCTCAACGTTCCATTAAGACTATAATCAAAAGAACCAAGCCATTGGCCACAATTATCTGTGTTTGCCAATCCGAGCTTATACTGCCAACCTTTGTCCTTTCCTGTCACACACTTTACAAGAAACCATGCAGGTTGTGAGAGAGAGAGAGAAACGGAATCCAAATACAACCTTTGCAATGCACTGTAGATAAAAAAGTGCACCTGAAGGTAGAACTCAAGGTTTATTGTAAGAGATGAAATCCTCAACACCACAGTGACCTGGGTTACAACATATGTCCACTGAATCACTTCTGTAAAGGAAACATTCCACCTTCTGCTGACTGTAATGCAGAGAAGCAGGTGGTACACATAGGCAAATGCATTCCACTGGGGTCAACTGAGTTCCCAGGTGGCCACGGGATATTTCATTTATTAATATCTCCAAAAACAAACGCCTGTTTTAGATAATGATTTGCACTAGTGCATCCTGCAGAGTCATCTTAATAATGGGGTAAAACTCCCCAAACTTTAGTGGATTAATCAGGAAGGCGGGGGTGGGCATTTAAAACGAAATATTCTGCCTAGAAAAGGCCTCGTTTATAAATTCTGAAGGTGCAGCGCTGGTGCGGATTCTAAAATGACATCATTTGCATCCTCAATTCCCGATTGTTATCTTTGCAACAGGTTTTAAGCACCTGCTGCACAGTTTTGACACACAATGTTTTTATTAATGCAAATGTAATAATTCCATCTTGTGTAGCCCTGACAGTGTATGGAAATCATATCCAAAGGAGCTTTATATTTAGCTCCCTTTCCCTATGGGAACTACGCAGGTGACTACGCATGCTGCTGTACCTGTTGCTCACAGGTGGCCTAAGCCTCCGCCGCTGGGAGCCTGGGGTGAGCTCTTTCTCCTTATCAATGCAGCGCCTCCACCTATGAGGGATCCCAGCGTAGGCGGGATAACCCCTCACAGGAACCAATCACAGTAATAAATATTACACACACAAGATGTATAACTAATGTTTACTGAACACACATATGATAACAGATAAATAACTGTAACCCCCAGGGTACACCCAATACCCCAACACGTGGTGGTTCTCCCAAAGTACTGAGGGTGCGGTGGCACCAATACCCCTGGTGTCCTTCCCAGCAAGTCCCACCCAAATGTGAGGTAGCGCTCCTGTGAACCATTGGTGCATGTGTATACCTTCCTGGGCACTCCTGTACACAGGTGCAGCTGTCGAATAAGGAACAGTCAGGTCCCATGCCAGCGGAGCCTCCGACACCAATTTCCTCACTCCTTAGGGTCCTGATCCTCCTCACGAGGTGAGCTCCAGCAGGAGGGTCTCAACGGAATGTCTATAACTCCTGTGACCTGGTCCCAGGCCGCAGGGCACCGCATGGCCGTCCGGTCACCGATGCAACAATATCACATAAAGGGAAGAGTCCCTATCTCGGGCCTTCCCTACAACACTCCTCTTAGGGTGACTCAGGGCCTAGCTGGGGCCTAAGGGGCAAGCCTAGGCCTAGTCCAGGGACATTGCTCCCGTAACACTACCTACTATCTTGCCGCCCTCCGTCCGACTGACTCACAGGCTTTTCGCACGAAAAGGATATCCTTTTCCTCCTGTCTGCGCGATTCCTATTAGTTGGCTAGCCCCAGGTGGTATTTTCCTCCCCCCAGAGGATCCTGGGACTTGTAGTCTGGTACTGTATCTTGCGGAGCCATTTTAAGATGGCGACCGCACTCTGCACACTGCGCATGAGTTCCTTCCGTTCTGCTCATGGGCGACGCACAAAATGGTCGCCCCCACACTCCCAATACTGCGCGGAGTTCCGGTGGCACAAACTAGCAGTTCCCCCTCACCGGAGGTAAGGAGGTGGACTCTACTACATACTCCTCCTGGTGGAGAATCCAACGTCCCCGCTTGGGAACCACATGCTATAAACAGAATCTTATATAATGAAAAATGCATATCATCCATACAACTTAACTATGTACAATACATCTATACCAAGTTGAACAGTTCATTGAGCATGGTCATTACAGAGGTAAACCTGCTCCGAGACAGCTGCTGAGACTCATAGTGAGGTGCCCCATACAAATCATACACCATTCTCGTTGGAGGGCTTCTTACTCTTTGACTCCTGCGAGTCTCTTCTTTGACGTCTTCTTGGATGGAGAGGCTACCATCGGCTTAAGCCCTGGCCCTTTCATAGAGTGTGAATTTTGAGCTAAATAGTCTCTAGTAGGTACGAAACTCTGACTTTTTGGGTCGAGTGGTCGGCTTGTTGAAGCCACTGGGGAGGGTACATGGGGAACTGGCCCATTACCCGCTACTTCTTCTGGTGGTGCCCACCAGTCTCCATTGGTGGTGGCAGAGGTTCGCTCCAAAGGATCCTGATCATTTGCCGTTACAGCATCCGGGGTTTCGCTGGACTCCTCCAGTTCATTTGCCGACACTACTGAGGGTGGTTCAGCTTTGATTTCCCCCACTTGGGAATAGGTAGCAAGTGATTTCGATGCCAGAC
The DNA here is from genome assembly GCF_040206685.1 of Ascaphus truei. Lineage (NCBI taxonomy): Eukaryota > Metazoa > Chordata > Amphibia > Anura > Ascaphidae > Ascaphus > Ascaphus truei. Next base: position 115,551,234 of record NC_134488.1, on the reverse strand, counting down.
CCTTACCCTTCCATCTGCATCTCGGATATGATATACAGGGAGGCCCGACATCTGTGACTCCACCTTGAAGGGAGCTTCTCGCCAGCGGTCCGCTAACTTATATGCTTTCCTGGTATTCCTACATTTCGCAGGAGAACTGCGTCTGCGGGCCGAAGTTCCAGATGGCGGACCTTATGGTCATACCTCTCCTTGTTATTCGCATTCAGCTTGGCGGTGGCTTTTTCCGCCAACTGATACACTCAACGGAGGTTATCCTCGAGCCGTTGCACATATTTGTAGTGCATCATGATCGGTGGATACTTTATTTTATTTATAAAAATGTTTTACCAGGAAGTAATACATTGAGAGTTACCTCTCGTTTTCAAGTATGTCCTGGGCACAGAGTTATAAAAATACATGGTTACATTAAAAGAAAAGGGTTAAACAGTCAATTCACAGACATTTCAAGGACAGATAGAGTGGAAAATTGGGTCCAGGGGATAAAGGGCTTGTGATACATGGAGACGAATGTCCACAGGTAGTCGCGCCTCTCTGCCGAACATCATGAAATAGGGTGTGTACCCAGTGGATTCATGCCTGGTGCAATTGTATGCATATAATAGCAGATCAACATGCTTGCTCCAGCTAGGCTTCTCACAGACCTTCAGAGTGCCTAGCATATCCAGTAGAGTTCGGTTGAACCTTTCCAGCAGGGCATCTCCGTCGGGGTGATAGGGAGACATCAGGACTTCTCGATATTGAGCAGTTTTAGAAGCTCTTTAATTAACTTGCTCTCAAAGTCTCTCCCTTGATCTGAGTGCATCCGATTAGGTAACCCATAATGAATGAAGTACTTCTCCCACAATACTTTGGCTACTGTGAGAACTTTCTGGTCTTTGGTAGGGAATGCTTGAGTGTATCGGGTGTAATGGTCTGTCACTACCAGGACATTTCCGATACCCTTTGAGTCTGCCTCAATGCAGAAGCAATCCATGCAGACTAGGTCCATGGGACCAGAGCTTTTTAAATGGCTCATTGGGGCTGCACGTGTAGACAACAATATCACATAAAGGGAAGAGTTGCTATCTGGGGCCTTCCCTACAACACTCCTCTTAGGGTGACTCAGGGCCTAGCTGGGGCTTACGGGGCAAGCCTAGTCCAAGGTCATGGCTTCCTGGACACTACCTACTATCTTGCCGCCCTCCGTCCGACTGACTCGAGGGCTTTTCACGCGCGGAGGATATCCCTTTCCACCTGCCTGCACGACTCCTATTGGTTGGCTAGCCCCAGGTGGTATTTTCCTCCCCCCAGAGAATCCTGGGACTTGTAGTCCCACGGTGTGTCTTGCGGAGCCGTTTTAAGATGGCCGCCGCACTCTGTACACAGCGCATGCGCGCATCCGTTCTGCACATGGGCGACGCACAAAATGGCCGCCCCCACACTTCCGATACTGCGCAGAGCTCCGGTGGCACAAACTAGCAGTTTCCCCTCACCGGAGGTGCTACATATACGTATATCACGTGGGACATCAGCTCACTTTTAACATTAGTTTCATTTAAACATGGTATTTTCCATGCCGGTCTTGGGTCGCCATAGAGAAGGAAAAGCAAACAAATATACACAGTGCTTTATTGACTGACACTTTTCATAGTTAAGTCCCATTGTTCCCTTACTATGGCCATTGTATGCCATGTCTTTTTTTATACATATATCATGTGGCAAAATTCCTTCAAATGTAAAATTATAAAAAATTAAAAAAAGATGTTATATTTATTTTACCCCACAGCATAACTGAGTCTTGGTAAACATTCCTACATTTTGACGGTGAGGATGAAAGTAGAATAATTCCCAACACGTAATTCCAGTGTGTTTATTCAATGTCTGTATCATGTTTTTTTCATTTTACACTGTAAATAACCCAGAAGCCCCGAAGCAGTCGGTGCTGGCTGAGGAAAAGCCTGTCTGCATTTCATCGCATTTGCATGGCGTTGTCTCTGATTTATGTCACACATCGCAGCGGCACCACCTGCATTACAGATTAGCGCATTTGTTTTGATGGCAAAACCCTGAAGAAAGAAAGCTACATACCGTTCATTGCCTCTTGAGAGATTTTAATAACGTTTTCTTTCCTTCTGCCCAGGAAAGGGCTTTTGGTTATAGACAGCATAATTATTATAATTCTTCCATACAGAGAGACGTCCAGGTTATGGCCACTGCAGATAGCCCATAAATCCAGAGCCACGTGGCAGTTAAAATGGCATAATCTGAACAATTCAACTCACGCGTGCTTTTTAACAATTATAGAGACATTGTAACTGTTGTAAAAGTGTAGCTGTTGATGTATTTCAGCACCATTCCCCAAAATATGAGAGCGGACACCCTTGGGATGTTGTATGTTGATATTGTTTACATAATATAATTACAATAATATAAATAGTACAGATGTAACGCTATGAGTCACTGGCTTGTCCTGTGCCTGTCCATGTGTCAGGAGAATCTCTTCACTTAGCTCTGATTAGTCTGTCAGTGTGTTATGGATGGGAAGGTTTTGTGTGTCTGTGTTTTAGTAGATGACTTGTGTATTTGTGTGAGGGGTGGGATTCTCTGTGTAAGGGCACTTTTGAATACTGAATGCAAAAAGATGTTGACCGAGGTCACATAAGTCCCTTCTTAGCACGCACTCATGGTGCAACAATAATGAATAGTAGGGAGGATATAGTAATCCTTAGAGGAGCCTAACTGATGCCAGTCACCCACAAAAGGCAGGGCTATGATAGTGCTGTGCATTTAACCCTGTCATTACTATGATAGCGCTGTGCATTTAACCCTGTCATTACTAGCCAGCACTATCACTAACCGCACTAGCACCTCCCAGCTTGGGGAATATTTTATTCTAAGTTTTAACCCACTTATACATACTTTTCACCTGTTTCGGCGTATTGATATCCTAATAAACATTTATTATTTTCATTTTAACAGGTTAGACGTCCTGTCGCCATATAGCCCTGCCTTTTGTGGGTGACTGGCATCAGTTAGGCTCCTCTAAGGATTACTATATCCTCCTTACTATTCATTATTGTTGCACCATGTGTGCGTGCAAGAAGGGACTTATGTGACCTCGGTCGACATCTTTTTGCATTCTATGTTAACTTTCCCTATGCACCTGGTGCTTACTTTAGATTATTTGTGTGGTATTGAGCGTTATCATCACCTTTATTTGTTCACTTTTGAATACTGTAATAAAAGGGACTGCAGTAGTCCTCAAGTTAATTAATATTGTGTTTACCTAACTCTCATATAGAAGAATATTGTGAACCACTAATATCCATCTTAATGGGGGCATCACAGCAATAACTGCAACCATGTTTCAAAAAATAAATAAATAAAAAAGGCCATGTTGTTTTATGAGTTTTGGAGGTCACTTCAACATTGCTATGCAATCCATCCATACTCATAACTGTAACTGGTCAGCCATCTTTATATTTACCCCCTTAACCATAATGAACACCCAGTTCTTCCCTGGTAATTACTCATACTGCATTATGTTTTGGTTTCTCAGGTAACAGCGCTAAGCAACGTGCCGGCAAAGTGTGCGTCTACCGTGTCTCCTCCTTGTATTATATGTACGAGCATACTGTGGAGCAGTGAAGTGAAAGATTAAAGCCAGTAAAAGTCAATGTGTGGGAGGAAGGTCAGAAGAAAAAAATGCTAAGCAACCTGTTGTGAGCGGCAAAATGCTTCACTGCAAACCAAATCAAGTGGGGAAAACATGCATTGAATTGGAAATTGGACTTGACATCGAACTTGTGGGTGTCACACCATGTATGACCCTTGCAACTTACTAGCCAAAACTATTTTAATGCAAAAGTACAGGTGAAATGTGTGTGCGTTGTGTACAATCGCAGATAAGCACCCGCTGTCCAAAATAAACTTCTATAAAGAGCCAAAAATCAGAAAAGCGACTACAAACAGTTTGACCATGAGAGATTTATTAATTGCTGGCTCTTTTCTTCCTCATCCCAGGGGCGCCTGTACAAATTGCTTCACACGGCTTTAGGGAAGTTCCTGATAATGGTGGGAGCACAAAAAAAATAAAAATACACTTATTAAGTCCAGTCATTCGTGTGCTTATTTCCAGGCCCAAAATCCAAATAACTGCAGTCCAATTTGAAGGAGAAAAATCTGATATATTTCACACCTATTCGTTTTTTTTTTTTTTTTTCAATTGCCGAATTTTAATTGAAAAAAAAAAATGGGATAGCAAATGAGAAAATAATAATAAATACATTGTACAATAAGAGAAAATATCAGACAATAAAGCAAGTCAATCAGGATAAAACAAGAAAACAAAAATAAACAAAGAGAATTAAGAACAAGGAAAAGTGAATGAAAGAAAACTAAAATAAAGGAAGAGTACAAACAAAGCTACAGTATCAACAGAACATCACTTCTGAAAGACTGTATACAGCAAGTAGCTAAGAAAACATAATTGTACTTTTCATTAAACAATTGGAAGACATCATTCTTTCATTTTTTTTGTTTTGTTTTTTAAATGTCTCCAACGTTTCTGCTATATCTTTCAGGGCAGGGGTGCTCAACCCCAGTCCTCAAGCCCCCCCCCCCCCCCAAAAAGTCAGGTTTTCAGGATATCCCTGCTTCAGCAGAGGTGGCTCAATCAATCCCTGCTTCAGCACAGGTGGCTCAATCAGAGGTGCAGTCCTTTGATTGAGCCACCTGTGCTGAAGCTGGGATATCCTTAAAATCTGACCTGTTGGGGGGGGGGGGGGAGGTCTTGAAGACTGGAGTTGAGCCCCCCCTGGCCTAGGGCATCAATTATTTCCCAAACCATAACTAAAAACCTCTTTATCGAACTCATTAATTTACAGCGATGAAGGTTTAATCCATTGATTAAGGATACATTTCCTAGCTGTAAAACAAAGCAATGATTCTTTAAACAAATGTTAATTTTCATCCTGGTATTTCCAAGCACTAGTATCTCTGACGAGGACGGCTTTACACCCCAATCTAGTCCTGTGTTTGATTAAAAAACAAAATGGCTGCATATTTCCAAACTTTATTCTAAAATGGATTCATTTTACCACAGGACCATAACATACTGTATGTGTAAGATTTTACTCTGTTCCATAACACTTTGGACAATAAGAGGCCTTATTCTATGTCTGCAGAAGCGGTCGGATTCAAACAAAAATCACCATTGAAATGTACAGGGATTTGTGTCTGATAATGGGCCCGAACGAATGCTTCAGCAGATATAGAATAAGGCCCTGTGCTTCAGAAAAAACACTTACATTATTCATAAATGGCTGGAGAGAAGTGAGATCTATGTAATATAGAGAATTACATTTCTCTCATCTTGGCTGAATAAGTAGCCCTCAAAACCCTCCTATGTGTTTTAGTCTTCACACTAATATTTTTGTAAAAAATTTATAAAACAAGTTAGCAGGGATATGGGTCTATAGGGAGGGGATGTTGGATCTCTTCCAAGTTTGTGAACCCTGGAGCTTTTACCTTCAGAGAGAAAATCCTTATGATGATCATTTAAAAAAAAGAAAAAAGAAAAAAAGAAGTGAGATTAACTTAAAGAACTCCACTGAAATGCTGTCTGGACCTGCAGCATTGCTGCTTTTTAAGGTGGTAATCACACTTTCAATTTCTTGGCAGCTACTTTCTCAATACACAAGTCTGAGTAACCTGCAAAATGTTCCCTTCCAAAGATCTATAGATAATCTGTAGATTGCTGTATTTCACAAAAGACAGGGGTGCCCAATGCTACATCCAATTGACAAAACATATATGGTAATAAGTACAAAGTTCAAATACTTCAATAATAATAATAATAATAATAATTACTTGGTTATTTAGTTAAACCCTTTGGCCAAAGCGTTATAAGCCTGTAGACCAAACGTCAAGGTATAACCAAAAATGCAGGTCCTACACTACACTGTGAACCCTTCCTTGTACCTCTGTATGAGGGGAAAGAACCACAGTAGATCCTGTTCTTGCATCAAAGTGAAAAGACCTCCCAAGTTAAAAAGGTGAGGAGGAGTGAGCTCTGGGGGGGAGGTCCCACCTACCTCCATACAACTGCAACCAGTCAGAATCAATTGCTGTATTTCACCCTGAGCATATAATGCTGAATAAACATTATCAAACTGAGCTGATATCTCTTTTATGTTGGTGTCAAGGTAATTTATGACTTCAATAAAATCATAGATTTGGCAGATTTGATCAGATGACAACATCCTACCAGCTTCATGTGCTACTGTAAAATATCCAGTGCAATGGATGGATAAGGGCACCGTGGATTTTCAATCATAAAGAATTTGTTGTGCCATTGAAACACACAACGTTTCGGCCTGCTGGCCTTTCTCAAGTGAAGTGGCATTAACTAAGAAAAAACATATACATTAAATAGTCCAAAACACACCGGTAAATGTATCAGAGCGTATTACTTTTTTTGGGTGTGCATCAGACATCCTGATCTTTTGCATTTTCTAATGTAAAATATCTACATCTGCTAACATGTAAAAAGCACCTCAATCCTTTATTTCTTAGCTAAGTACTTTCCGTTAAATGCATTAGATGGGCTGAGTTTAATGCCTCAGAAAGCTCAGCGTTAAGAGAAATGGTAGGACTTCCATAGTAGGATATACTGTATTGTGCACACCAATGGAAAAAGAACAACAATAGAAAGTGGTTACCAGGTGCAACCAGAAGAAATACAAACAGCTACTTGTCAGTGCAAGGTTAAAAAGAAGATCTCTGAGCACTCCAGATCTTTATGCAATGATTAAATAACTATTGAATACATGGTATACGACAAACGTTTCGCCCCAATGGCCTTCTTCAGGGTCAGTGAAAGCTTTATCTGATCTCAACCCTTCTGATGAAGCTCCACATTGGGGGTGAAACGTGTTAGGATGCCCCCGCGAGTCCACTAACTATATCTGATTGACACTTTCATTGCATAATATATCACAAGCACTTGTGTGTTACTTCTTTGTTGGGCTTGTTTGTACCTGATGGGACTTTTCTTGCTTTTATTTTTCATTTTATTTTTTATTATACTGTACTAGTTTCGTGTTACGAAGAGCAATAGCTGTTCTCGTTCCAACTGGCTAGTACCAGAGCTACTGAGCCAAACCTCCCCTCCTTCTACTCTCCAGCAAACAAACATTTCAAACGTTCCAATGAACACCTGAAACTTTTGTATGGAAATATATCTCATCGACATATACATTACATAGCATGTAAATACATGTACAGTAAATCCTTTTAGAACATAGGCTGTGTTTGATTAAAAAAAATATATATATATATGTATATATATATGCAAATATAAATACAACTGTATGCTCATCTGCATGTCTTAGGCAGGTCTGCAACCCCGCCTTTCACCATTATCACCCAGCACACAGCACCTCTACTGCAGCAAGGGATTCTGGGAAATGATAAATACTGTATAGTGTGTATACACACACATATTTCAGTGCCATCTGAGTATTTTTGACTTGCAGTCGCCTCTCATCGGCTCCACAGATGTATAAGAGATAGGGTTTACTCCTTCCTGCCCTGACAGACCGTCTTCTACAATATTATCAGCATCTTCAGGAATACCAGAGGTATGTATATCCTCTCTGGAAAAGAGTGTCGGGTTTGCTGGAAAGGCCAAAAGTGTATCGGTCTCTTGAACGGCATGCGGCAAACTGCAGAAAATGTGTTCCTTTCCAACCTCAGCAGCGTAATCCCGGATAATAAGTATTATTTGTATTAAGTATGTTTTATCCTTATATCGTAATTTGCCTCTTTTCCTATAAGCACATAAAAGTTACATTTTGTCTTCAGAGTTTAGGAGCTGAATCATGGTTACTTTTGCCTTTAAGGGACTATTTTGTTCCTTCAAGCCGATCCTTTGAATGTGTTTAATTGTCAAAGTCAATTTTCCCTTGTCAATCCCCAGCAAAGCCAGGAGCTCAGGGGCAGTATAGGCCTTTGTTAGTTTGAATATCTTCTCAGATGCCTAGGATTCTTACATTATTTCTGCAAGAGCAATTCTCATAACCATCCATCTCAGCAGTTAGCGTTCTGTAGTTGTAATATATGCTGAGTTCCTCTCTCTGCTTAGTCCTCAAATCAATAGGTCTCGGTCCAAGGTGGGCAATCTGACCTCGCCGATATGACAGCGTGGCCATAAACTCCTCAAACCCACTTTTTAAGGAATCAAAGGGCTCAATTAAAATAGAGTAATGATACTAGAGTCTGCTTCAGCAATAACTGCTGCAGAGAAACCCACAGATTGCGAGCTGCATTCTGTGTTTGGGACATCCACTGGTGTCTTTCCTCTCGTGGCTGTTTAGGTGGCATCTCCGTAGGTAATGGGGAAAGGTATTTTTCCATAGATAGGAGCGTCTCCACTTTATCTATGTCCTTGAATGGCACTTAACATCGGCTCGAGGTGCCCAGCATTGGCACTTTGTGAAGCTCTCCCCATATCCCTTTCACTGCCAGTGGCTCCTACATTTTTTTCGGAGCAGTGCTGAGAAGCATGATACCCCTGCGGGTGTGAGCTTCTCCTTGCCCCCTCCGATCAGCTGCTTAATGCCAGTTTGCTGATAAATCCTGCCCTGCTTCTCTTCATGTTCTGGTTACTAGTGATTAGCAAAAGAGGAGCAGGGAAGGGTTTTTTTTTTTATCAGCACAGTGTCATTAATTAAGCAGATGAGGGAGTAGGTCAGTAACATCCCCGCTCCCTCTGTACTAGGGAGAAAAGGGGATGCGAACTCCAATCTGCAAGAGCCACCAACAGGTCAGGTTTTCAGGATATCCCTGCTTCATCACAGGTGGCTCAGTCAATGACTGAACCACCCGTGCTGAAGCAGGGATGGCCTTGTGGCCCTTGCAAACTGGAGTTGGCCAGCCCTGCTCTAGTCTCTAGAATGTAAGCAAAAATAACACGAAGCCAAAAAATAATTTGAACTGTAGTAACATGTGTATTTCAGTTTCATTATATAGCTCAACAATGCTGGATGAACATTGCAATTATTTTGTTGAGAAATCCAAGCCACAAACAGCCCCAGATCTTGTAAACAATCCTAAACACCGCTTGCACGCTTTTTGAAGTTATAAACTTTGATTGTGTAACGTATTTTTGCTTTCCGCAAGGACGTGCCTGTTACATGATTTCATTGCCGAGTCAACCAATCTGATTTAGAAATGTATTGACATATGGGCACACAGCACTTATCACCTGAGATCTGACACCCAGGGATCAATAAAGTATCCGCCCGGGATGCCTTCTCTTACCGTGCACCCCACAACTGGAACAACCTACCAGAGACTCTCAAAATTGCCACCCAGTCTAAGTTCTTTCAAAACTAAAGCTATCTAATGTGGTCTGTAAGGATTACATACACCTATAACTTATTTTATCTTTGCATGAACAGTTAATGTCTTTATATATAATGTATAACCCTGTTCACCTAATCTACCCATGTATTTGTAACCATGACCATGTGATCATAACTCTGTGCCCAGGACATACTTGAAAATGAGAGGTAACTCTCAATGCATGACTTCCTGGTAAAAACATTTTATAAATAAATAAATAATATGTATCAAGACAAAACTGACGCACATTTTGGGGAAAAAAAACATTGCTCGATATGTTCAAGAAAGAAAAAACCCCATTTGTTTCAATTAGTTTTTTTTCTGATACATATGGAGTTTTTGCCTTGCCACATGTACCTTATGGGATTTATGCTATGTCCGCCAAACCAGCCAATTGGGCTTCAATGTAGAATATCGTCCAAAAAACATGCCCAATTGGCAGCTTCGGCAAAGATACGGGTGTTACATATCAAGATCCCCTCAGCTGCTGATTTGTTTAAAAACAAAACAAAAAAAGGCCATTGTAATTGGGATTTTATTTTTTATGATTGCTATTAGTATACTGGCTTTTGCAGCAAGACTTTGATACATATCCCTGAATATGTACATTGCAGTTTTTAACATAGCGTAAGTTAAATAAACCACGGCCTATACCATTAACCAAAGAACTTTTTGTTCACAGCTGCATTGAAAATCAACCACCCCAGTGTACATCTGCGTTGCCCCAAAGGCGGACAGCCTTTGGCACGGCCAAAGGATGTCAGCCGTTTGCTGATGCTAAAGTGATGTTAAAGCTGCTCTATTTCAATAGGAAAATCACAAGCCCTTTATCCCTTGCACTGTACCCAATTTTCCAACTCTATCTGTCCATGAAATGTCTGTATAACCTCTAATCTTTTAATGCTTCCATGTATTTTTATAACTCTGTGCCTAGGACATACTTGAAAATGAGAGGTAACTCAAGTGTATTACTTCAAGGTAACACATTTTATAAATAAATACAATTAATGTCTTATATACAATGGTGGATTCTTGTTTCTAGTCTGCATTCGATCCAGAACATGCTATAAAAAAAAATCACAACACCCTTTTGCTTCGACACGGTGGAAAGCCAGTGGGGTTAATGCGAATGAAGCAGCCAGGTATTACAAACAAGACTGTATACTGGTTTGCAAACACCCAGCAACAACTTGTCAGCAGTGAGGACGCAGGACGCATGCGCAGAGAGACGCTCTCTCTCCACCCCCACCCCCCCACCTGCAGTGCTCATGCGCGGCTCTGCGGCAAACAGACCCTCTGCGGTCCCCTCACGCGCATGCGTGGCGCGTCTGCGAAGTGGGAGGGGGGAAGCGTGAGTGCGGTGGAAGCTTCTGGAAAAGCGGAGGGCAGCGTCCTAGTCCTAGAGCCGAGAGTCCGGCGGCAGCGGTGGCGGTCGAGAGAGAAAGAAAAAGAGGAGGAATAGCAATAAAAGCTTTTAACAGATCCCGTCCCTGATTACCTAAAACTACACGGCGGATTATAGTCTCTCTCTGCGGTGTTAATAAACTCACGATGATGAGGAATTTATGGGGAGTCATTTGGTTTTTTTTTTCCTGTCACAAAATCCTTAACAAAACAAACAAAATAAAGCACACAGAGTCTTAACGGAGGAGGCAAAAACACGGTGAAAAGAATGAGGCAACCCATCCTTGGATCTGCGGGAAAAGCCGATAAAACCTTTAGGTTTCTCTTCACTTTGGGTTGTTTTCTCAGTGTCCTGTGTGGAATATATTAGGAGTCACAGCCGTGTTCTGAGTTATGTTCCAATACACAGCTAAATGTTTTTCTTTCTGTTATGGTGGAGTGCGGCTGTGGAGAGGGTTCAAGCCGGGCGGATCCATAGGGATGATATAAATAAACGGGTTTTGGCTTTTGATTTGGTCTCCAGGTGCTAGTTCGGTCTTTTTAAGGACTGGCATCAGTAAATAAGACATTGGAACATAAACAAGGTAATAGAATCATACCAATAGTAACTCCCTTCGAGTTTATTGCTTATTTTATAACTGTGGTGTGTGTAGAAAATGCTTGCTGAGTGAGTTCTAATGGGTTAATTACCGTGCTAATGCGCTTTATTTCCGTTGCAAGCTCGGTTCTTTTGTACTTATTTTTTTCTTCTTCACGGCGCCATTTTGTGATTCTTCTCGAATGTTCTTGTCGGCCATTTTGTGACCGAGGAGAGCCGGCTGCGCATGCGCAGAACATCGAGCACAGACCGCTTGCCATTACGCCCTGCTGATAAAACATCAGACATAGAAAATGACGGCAACTGTTTTTTGTTTTTTTTTACATGATCATATTTGTGTATAGCGACAAAGCAAGGAATATGCTCCCGGTGTATGCTTAGTAAGCCCCAATATTTAGATAGTATTTGAACAAACCTCAAACAGGCTGCATTTAAAAGAGTGTAACATCAAATATGCAGCATTTGGTGACCAAATAATTGCCTTGTTTTTTTGTGGAGGGTGGTTTACAATACAAAAAAAACTTGACCCGTCACAGCAACTGCGAGTGTTTTCCTAGGCAAATAATAATGGGTATTTTAGTTACATGCTGATGGGAATTATATTAACAATAAAAAAACAGTGTGTTCACCCCATGCCCACCACTTGAAATGTATATTTGCCTTTGCCCTCTGTAGCTTATGTCCCAGACTCACTGTGCCTGTGTTTTTCCATTCTGCATACGTTGCATGGCACTATAAATAAAGAACTGCTAAATGGTTGGCTTGTGTACGTGGGAGAGCAGGCTTCTTTCTCTATATGTTCCTATGCCTCCGGTGTCACTTTTGGTATTTTTCCTGTATTTCCTGGATATAAAAGTATGACAAGGGTATATCGCCTAATACTAAAGTACTCATTTACTCGTTGGATATGAAACATGTCCTGGTGACCCTTTGCTAGGGGTGAAGGTTTAAAGGAAGCCGCATACATTTTGCATCAACAGCCCTGTTTATACCATTTTACACCGCAGAGATACACGAAAGCAGCCATCTCCCGAGGTGGGGAGCTGGACAGGTTGTTGGTGCTTCTGCGTACATGTTTGGCACTATATAAGAAGAAGAATTTCTAAAGCCATTTAATAGATCGCATGGGTAGGGTGCAAGCAAAGGCAGTGTCCATTAACCCTGTAACATCCTCCCTTATTTAGCTGGCAATGGTTTTCTCCTGGATTACGAGGGCTCAGAGAGTGCCCGGTGGCTGGGGTAAAGGTTAGGTATTTATCCGCCTGCAGGTTAAATAATGCAAATCCCTTGTTTACCCATGTTGAATAAGGCTGAGCTTATAGTGACGTCGCGTCAAAACAAATGCATTGCCGCCGTCGGGTGCGCTGACAGTAAGCGCGACGCGACGGCTTGGTTCGCGATCGGTGGAAGTCATCGCTATTTGATTTTTTCCAGCGACCGCAGCCTGATGTCGCCGGCACTATAAGCGTAGCCTAAGGCTGAACAAGTGCCTTATTTGCACGGCTCACCAGGTAAATACCCTCTACCTTCAAGCAAAACCACACTGAGGGTGTAGATATAATTCCCAGACGTGAAATATGGCCACCCCAGCGTTTACTGTAATTGCCGAGGTCCTGTCTGAATTCCCACGGTACCCTTGCTCTAACAGGATGTCGAACTTTCTGGGCATGTGGCACTTGTGGACGTGTGTTTATCCTGTTGAGAGTGTAGGCGTGGGGCATTATTCTTTTTCCAGCGGGCAACCTAAAAAAATTGGAATTTTATTTGTACGGCGGACATTTGATGTTACCTCTTTATACCTAACATACGCCGACGGTGCCTTTTCTGGGAAACTCTAAGTTAATTCTGCGGTATTCCTATGGTGACACTAGGTTCGTCTCTTAGCCATGCGGCTATTAGTGTCCTTTTCTTGGTGTCTTGTCTATTTTTACCTATTTTTTTTTTAATACTATTTAAAGAATAAATGCTAGTGAGCCAATGGCAATGCATGTATCAAGAATCTTTGTTTGCAATGTCATTTATGTTGCAGAAAGCTGACATGCAAATAATTTTGAAAGGTGTTACTACATATGTTTAGGCGTTGTAAAGAAATGATTTTTTAATTATCTTTCGACACCCAAGTAAACATTGTGTAACACGTTACATGCACACAGTTAACACCATTAAAAAAAAAGTAAAAATATTTTAAAATATGGTTTTAACTTTAACTCTTCCCATGGTATATGCATTGGAGAGTTTTTTTTTTTAATGTAGGTAAAGGTTACCGTTTCTCCAGTTTAGCAGCGGTGCATCCAAAATGAGTGGAAACGACTATATCACATATTCTGCAAACATATAAAAACAAACTAAAAGTGAGCGAGGAAACCCGTTGTTTTTGTTGGTTTAGTTAGACATAAAAGGACTTTTCTTCTTCTTCCCAGAGTTGAGGTAAAATTATTCCCATGGTCACTCCTGGGAGTCATGAGAAGTTTGTCCGTTGGTAGCTAAATTTGGATGCCAAAAGTTGTTCTCTATAATGAGCCCCGCTGGTGGTGGCATTCATCTTCTGAATAATCTGTGGCTGCTGTGCTGTCCTGGTGTTGAAAACCATTGTCAGGACCTGTACAATGTTACCGGTTTCATGTGCCTGCTCTTTCAGAGCATTGCAGGGGGGGCACAAGGGCAGACAATCAGCTGATTGTGGTTTAACATGGATATTGAGAGGTGACCTCTGGCTGCGTTCATGGGAGAATACAGCCAAACATAGACATTTGGTAAAGGGAACCAAATAGGAATGAACTACATGTAATATTCATCCGAATATAGGAAATACGTCACCATTTCAAACACAAAATGGTGTACTGTATTTATGCTGCAGGCCACCATTACTAAGGGCCTCATGCAGAGAGCAGCGAATTTTAAAAATGGCGAATTTCATAAAAAGGAGCTTTTTTGGAGAGTTTTAATCTCCATATGCAGAAAAGTGCGAATTCTGCTATGTTTAACATGGATGCGTCTGGCGAGTTTAAATTGGCGAGATGCGCGCTTCGGAAACATGTAAAAACAAATTCGCGCCTTTTTTTTTCCCTTTGCAATGGCCGCGAGCGCCAGTTTTTTTTGGCGAGGCAAAACGGAGACAATCGCGCCATTTTATTGGCGCGAACAGCCGCTAGATGCCGTTCGCGCCTCTCTGCATACGGATATATTTTAAACTGGCGAGATTGCGGTTCTCGCCAGCCGCGAGGCGAGTTTTACAAATAGAAATGAAAAATTGGCGCGATTTTCGGAAATCTCCATTTTCTGCTGTTTTCTGCGCGATTATCTCCAAAAAATGGCGAATTTCGAAAATTCGCTGCTCTCTGCATAGGCCCCTAAGTCCGTTATCTGAGCGTGGCAGTTTCTGGGCCTGTAATAGGGTTTCTGTATTTTCAATCAGCATTTGCTTAAGAATAGATGCATGTGAATGCAGTCATTCTGCTTTCTTGTCTCAAGATCCAACAATCGTTTTCAGTATATGTAATCATTGTAATTACACAGGCCTGGGAAGTGGTTTGCTCAGTTGGGAGCCTTTTTAACTTCATTTAACAAATGGAACCTATTGAGACTAGTGGTATGTTGCAATATAAACATTGCACAAATTACCTGTTTAGTACGAAATACTAACATTAAAAGCACTAGCCCCACCCTATACTTAATTATACATATATATGTATAAAAAAAACACTCTTGTTGATGGATACTTTTTAAGGACTTTCTACACAGTTTCCTTTAGTTTTTAATTGTTTTGTAGTCCAGATATTGTTGGCTATTTTTTTTTGTTTCCTCTCATATTGAGTTATTCATTAAGCTGCAATAGGGGCACTATCGCAGTTTAATGAATAACTCCCCCATAGACCTTTGTTCAATATGTTGTAGAGCCACTTTCCTGTGCTGGGGAAGATCTTAGTCTTATTCATTGAAATGGGGCTGAACGCTTCTCCAGCACTGAAGCAGCTTGACAGAGTAGCGGTCCTTAGCATTCATAGGAATGAAGCTTTTTGTGATGAAATGCTTATTTTACCAGGGAGAATTATAAAGAAAGTAATGCTTTGATTTTCTTGTTTTACCCAACGCATTTTATGGATTGAATACTGCTATATTAAGCAATATAAGTGCTTGTGTTGCCTAATTTGGACTCGCCTACCCTGCTTGGGGTTAAGCTCAACCGTATTGCCTGAACCCATTGTCAAGAGTATACATTCTCCGCAATTGTTCTGAAGAATGTTTTTTTCTTCTTCCGTGTGTCCTATTACAAACATTGTTAAACCAGTTATCTCTGCTGAACGGGTACAACATGTTATTATGGGCAGGGCTTTTGAAGTTTATTACAAACAGGTAAGAAGGTGACTCTTTTATGAACTTGGAAAGCCACTGTATTTTTTTTTTTAAGTGACCAATTAAAACCATATCTGCTTAATAGATTTCCAGTGTCACCACATGTAGATGAAATATAGGGTGGGCTTATGAACGAAATCAACCTATAATACTGATGAAGAATGATCATCAGAGGTCTATCAAACAGTGAAAAAACTAACTGGGTTTGATAATGCACAAACTATTCCCAAAAAGGTTTAAACCACCAATCCCCGCCACCCATTCATTCATTTCTTATTTGCAACCAGTTGACCCCTCGAGCTGAACTGCATTTAGTTAAGGAAACATATTTCCTACATTTTCATATTTTTATTTGCTGTTTTCCCCTTTTTGGTAAATGAATATAACTTCTGGCTTAGAATGCCACAGATTCATTGGGGCCGTGCCTCTCTATTAAGAGGGCTGCTGGTGCGTTTGTTTTATTATATTTATACTTTTACCCTATAAATGAAAATGGATATATGCTTGGAATATACGAAGCTAAGAAAAATAAAATAAAAAATTCAGCTGTAGGGGACCATACATTTCAGAGTAAGAAGAAATGTAACGGGTCTCCTGTTTTATTATTGTGATGGCCAGTAACACAACAGCAGCAATCAAAAATAGGTTTGGTCAGCCATTGAATATTGTAATTGTGAGTTAAAAACGAGCTATTTCAATTGTTTGCAGTAAACCAAACATGTCTGAAGCTCGAAAGCAGAACACATATTTGCATCACAAGAACATTCTGTTTGTATCATCATTCCAACATGGTCCGGCCTGCTGGAATTTCTCTAAGCAGCAAACGGTTTACTTGCAGTATACAATCTGTAACAAACTATAGGTTATCACCATGCTGGCTGGGAA
Source organism: Ascaphus truei (assembly GCF_040206685.1). Taxonomy (NCBI): domain Eukaryota; kingdom Metazoa; phylum Chordata; class Amphibia; order Anura; family Ascaphidae; genus Ascaphus; species Ascaphus truei. The sequence continues at coordinate 115,534,607 of NC_134488.1, read as the reverse complement.
GGAGTTAAGTTGCCAGCATCCCGTCTGCACGTGACCTTTGTCAAGCCTTTCAGTGTTCTCCCGTGCCACAGTGTATGCTTTGCAAGGCATTGCATAAATGTCGTCCTACTATGTTACAGCGCGGCCTTCACTAGTAGTATTTAAAAAAAAATATATATTTTTTTAAATAAAGTGTCCCATTTTCACATCTTCATATGAGTCTCTCGTGTGTCTCGGATATTCACATGATCTGTCATTTTACCCCCTGGCAAACGGCAAGTTGCGGCGGTTTCAGACGCCGTTGGAATGGCAAGTAGGCATTGTAGAAGCAGGAAACCTTGACACAATCCTTTGCTACAGGCTACATGTGTTGTGCAACCAAGTTCTGCGTGGCGGCCAGTGGGGGAAGGGCAATACTGCTTAGAAAAGGAACACATCTGCCTTGTCAGGCTCCTGCAGGCGCAGTGGACTTTTGATTCCAGCTCACAGTTCAGTGCTTACAACATATATATATATATTTTTTCACTGAGAAAGTAAACATCGAGTCCAGTGACCTAGTTCAATTTCTGGCATCTCTCGGAGATCTGATTACATGGGTGCTTTTCTAAATAGGGACACGAGGAAAGACTGTCCATGCTCCGCCCAAAGGGGCCTGGAAAAGGCATATTTTACTTGAGCACGCTCCTCATAGCTTTTGGCTATGGATACAAGGATATATCTGGGTTTTTTTTTCCCAGTTACAGAAAAGGGATTATATACCACATTCCACGGAGAGTATCAATCATTCTGTGTTCAGCATAGTGCTGTGTTTCCTATTAGCGAGATTAAGAGGACACGTCCCAATAATATACATGGGGTGTTTTTTCCTCTTTCTGTGCTAATTAATGACATGGAGTGACATGCTATTTAAGTGCCTTAAAAGGACTACCATCTGCACCATCTGTTTTGAAGAAGCCCTGTTAAAGGTTGACAAAGAAGGACATTGCATTCCCTGTATACACATGCAGTTTCTATTCCAGTCAGCAGTGCACAATTAACGAATACCATTCATTGCAAGATCCTCCAGTAGTAAAAATGCTTTCCACTAGCTTTGAGGGATACATAACACAAGACCTCCCACTGACCTCTGTTACAGAGAAACCACAGTAATAAAGTACAAGTCTTACTTCTTGTAATTCTACAAATATACAAGGCGTTTGGTTGGCGTTTATTGTGTAACTGATTGTCTGCACATACCATATCCCACATGAACCGAGGCTTTACGCAGCTTTAGGCTAATGCAGACAACTAAGGAATCTATGGGATTATATAGGAGCTGAATCACAGACAATACGCACAACTGGTAATTTCTCTATATTGGCAACCCCAAATCAGACCAAAACGAAATTTCAGCTGGTTGGAGAACAGATACAGATTTCTGGGTCTTTTTAAAAAAATCAATTTTCTGACAGTAGAACTTGGACAAAGTGTTGCAGCAAAACTACACATGTATACACAAAAAGGAACCTCATTACAAATTGTAGGATTATTTTCTTTGCTATGTTTGCCCCAGTTGCAGATTTTGATAAATAACCTCCTGGTTTCACAGTTGTTATTGCGCTAATGAACCAGTACACAAAATATAAGCTCTTATCATTATGCACAAGAAAAAAATGTATATCCTTGCAGACCCTGTTGCAGAAAATTACCTTATTTCCAAATCTTAAATGCCTTTTTAAAGAAAACTAGATCTATTTTGTACCATGCGCTGCCAGCAATTAAGGGGTTACAATCTTTTCTCTCACTCTAAGGCTGGGGCCATGGTACCGCAGACCGTGCTGTGAGCGAACAGACTGCCTTAAGGCATTGTTTGCGTCCATGCAGCGTGTGCGCGGAAGGGGGCGGGCCTTGCCCAAGAAATCAGTTCAAACTGTTTTCTTGAAGCGACAGGCCGGTCACGTGAGCGGTTCACCAAATGAGGGCGGATCAGCTCCATGACATCACTGGCACGCCCCTAGACACGCCCACGGACGGTGCGCATACCATGGTTGGAAAACACTCCCACTTCAAGCGGGTCACGGCCGCACACGCCTCCGCACGGGCAAAGGCACTATGGACCTGGCCTAACTCTCAAAGTTAAAGGAGCAGTTCCCCATACTGTTTATCTTTTTATACCAGGATGAGAAGCGGGGTCCGCAGAGCTGAAACAGTATTTTCAGCTCCTTGGGACCCCCTGGTTGAGAGGACCACTGAAACAAAATGGCGGTCTAAATCTCCCGCGTTACACGAGCCAATAGGAAGCAGTGATGTCATCTGATGCAGCTGCTTATTGGCCAGCGTCACGCAAGGGATTTAATTACCAGGAAATACCAGCCCTACTATTACAGGGGTTGGCGGAGCTGTAATTAACGTGGTTTACCTCCGGGGACCCCCTGCTTCCCATTCTGGTAATAAATAAACTCTTACAATCTTCCAGACCAAAGAGGACAGTTTTACAGCATAGTGAACAAGGGCCTCAGTCATTCTCATTTCAGTTCCCCTAGTGAAATATAACCGCAAACTCCCCCCTCACCCTTCACACACAAAACAAATGCCACGCTGTTTAAAATGAATGTGTTCTCATTTACCCCATAATAACACCACTGCTTTTTTTTTTTTTTTTTTTTTAATGTTACTCCAACCTTAGGATTGCAACTATTGGATAGTCCAGGGGTGCTCAACTCCAGCTCTCAAGGGCCACCAACAGGTCAAGTTTTCGAGATATCCCTGCTTCAGCACAGGTAGCTCAATCAGTGGCTCAGTCAAAAGACTGAGCCACCTGTGCTGAAGCAGGGATATCCTGAAAACCTGACCTCTTGGTGGCCCTTGAAGACTGGAGTGGGCCACCCCTGGGATAGTGTTTTTACAATTGTGGGGTATTGACATGCCAGAATAAACTATATGCTGAGCAATGAAGTGCAGCAGATAATGACATCTAAGACACAAACCCTGCTTGATCTGAGCCATATGCATTTCCCCTAATTACACACAAGGGGTTTCTTGTTGCTTATCAAATGAGTTTGGACCCGTTGCCTCAGGGGGTGGGGGGGGTTGCATATGTGAAATTGTGAAGATTCATTACGCTGGAAGATTTATTTCCCAGGGCGGCCCAGCTACTACCCTTTCTGAAATCTCGTCTTTGCTGACAACATTGCTGCTAGCTTTTTCTCTGCCGATGTTCTAGCAACTTCTAATTTATACATTAATCACATTTCTCCTCCCATGGTAGCATTAAAGCAGGAGGGAAATGACCTAAGAAACAGGACACGTACTGTGTTACAACTAAAAAAATAAATGATACCAATAAAAGCAGCACAATAACAATAAAATAAAAATATGCACTATAACTTTACTGTACATGTTTTATCAGCTTTCAGAAACATGTACTTTTAAGCAGCATTCCTCTACTTTTATAGGTATTAAAATAAAATTATATTTGAACAAAAAGTAAGATTTTTAGGAAGAATGTGAATGTTGTGGTTTTCAGTGTTTTTCTGATTTTTCAGCATTCCCTCAAGGGTTTTATTTAATACCCGTTCCAAAGTTAATCTTTAACTTGGCAAACATGGGATCCTTGGACCTCTATACATGTCGAACTCGTTCTAAGGAACGCTGAAGTTTGCCAATAAACTTCGCGTTGCATCAATATTGTGACTGCCTTGTGGCATTATAATGTGTGTATTACTTGTTATTGGGTTAGTGCACCATAGGTTTAAAAAGGCAATCCAAACCGCACTTTAAAAAAAATATATATATATATATATTTTTTTGTTTTAATATATGCAGCCTTTGATTACCTTTATTGAAAACGAATTACCCAAGCTGCCGATCAGTTCTCCCGTAATCGATCAGCAAATATCCTGCTTCCCAGGGTTCACTAAATGTCTGCCTTTCAGTTCAGTTTCAATCAATCCTTCAGTCAGTGTACAGTAACTCAGCAGCTACAATGTATTCTTATATTACTAAGGTAACATTAACTATTGTTACAGTTAGCAGCTCAAACTGCTGGGAATATTGGCAACAAATGATCACAAACATGAAAGTGTTACACAGATCTTGCACTGCTGGGGAGGTGAGCTAATGCCTGCTATAGAAATCAACGGATGCTCAGTATGTTTAAACTCATTAAAATTGGCATTGAGTTGAATAATACATTTTTTTTAAATGCAGTGGGTATTATCTAATACTACAGAACTTATTTATTTTAAACACACACACACATAAGATATTGCTTGGATGACTACTTTAAGCGTGTCAGGTATTCCCTTATACTCCACCGGGCTTGACAGGTTCCCATCTTGTGCTGGTGCCACTCCTGCTCACAGTGGTGAAGTGCTTTATAGGTGTCACTATGCCTTATATCAATGATGTAGTTCAAAGTTCAAGTTGCTGTGTCTGGCTTGTAGAAATGCAGATTAGGTTGTAGGTTGTGAAACCTTTTACTGCCTTAGAGAATTCTCATAGCGGCCCCATAAAAAGTAGCAGAACCTACAAGGAATCCACCTCATTTCCCCAAATATCAAACCTCTGAAACAAAGTTGCGACCTCGTTTCATTTACACCAGGGGTGGCTAACTCCAGTCCTCAAGGGCCAACGGGTCAGGTTTCTAGGATATCCCTGCTTCAGCACAGGTGGCTCAAACAGTCCCTGCTTCAGCACAGGAGGCTCAGTCAAAGACTGAACCTCTGATTGAGCCACCTGTGCTGAAACAGGGATATCCTTAAATCCTTACTTGTTGGTGGCCCTTGAGCACTGGAGTTGGCCACTCCTGGTTTGTACAGTAAATATGCTCCAAAAACAGGAGGGAAAATAGCTTTTTGCTAAATAATACAAGCACCAGCGGCACCTTTCCTGGCAAGTATTACGGGAACCAGCGGTTCCCCGGATCTGAAATGAATCTACCCCCTACTTCTCACCCATGTAAACAAGGGGCCAGAGGAGGAACTGCTTCTAATTAAACACACAGGGTTCTAAGTATAGGAATCAGTATAGAAAATCTGTGAGCATCATGCCCACATTATGTAAACAGTATTACACCTAGCTTAATTTAGCCTTGTATCAATTACAGTTCCCAGCCAGAGCCCAGAAAATATAGCTTGTACTTGTGCTGCCACCTAGTGGTCAGAACAAGGAAAATAAGGTTGGGTTGTTTGATGTACAGTATGTTCTTGTGTGTATAGAACAGACCCGTCCACGTTTATTATGTTCCAGATAGGGACGTCCTGGGATATGGCCAAGGTGAATCCAATGGTTCACAGAAGAGGCTCCCACGAGGAGCGCCCCGGATCAGCTCTACAAGCAAATCCCCACATGCCTCAATCCTAGTCTGTCTAGAAGTGGCAGTTCAGAGACAGGAATGGGGTGTAGATCCCCTATCTATAGTGCGTTGGCCAGGGCCCCAGAAGGGGCTCATAGTGGCAGAGCGTAACGGACCTTATGCAGAACGGGGACAGGACAATTTAGGAGACTCCAGCTAAGTGTCTGCACCTCCCCAGTGGGTTAAGAGAGGGCGCCTGGGGCTGCACCGGTTCAGAGTACAGACAAGCGAAATTAAACTACTGTGTACTGTGTATATATGATTAGAACCCTTGTAACAGAGGGGTCAAATAAAGAGTGTTTTTTGTACTATAAAAGTTCCTGGTGCACACCATTTCCATCTTTAGTACCTCATCGCCCGGGCGCATGAATGCAGCTCTCTGAATCAGGTAATGCTTTCCGAGTAGCCAATAATAGAGACACTGGTGTGAACTCCCCAAGAGCCGGGCATGGAGGGTTACAATTGTTTTTAGATGCAAGGTTAAGTTAGGAGATCACAAGAGGCTGAGTTCCCGCTGGTGCTGAGCGCGCTCATGCTTAGGCTGCGGTGCCAGTAATGTCTGTGACACGCGCGTGCCCGGCGGGGAGGGGGGGGGGGCGGCGCGTGCACAGCGCTAACCGCGATCTGCAGTCTGTGAGGGGGAGAGAGGGATCTTGCGACGGGAGGGGGCGTGGTCGGGGATTTGCGGGGGCATGGCCATCACGTCACGCGGCTGGTTCGCCCTCATTGGGTGAACCACCGGTGGGGGCGTGGCCACGCCTCCGTCGCAAGGTTTGAACTCAATTTGATTGAGTTGGAAAAAACCTTGCAGTACAGCGCGGCTGCACCTTCAGCGTGACGGTGCGTACTGGGCCCAGCCCCATTGAGGGGCGGTGCTTACACGCAAAGCGCACGCCGCGCCATGCGCACAGGCTGTTACTGGGACCGCAACCTTAGAGAGCGCTCCAAGCATGAGCGCCGGGTGTCCTGCTTGTACGCGCGCGGGGGAGGGGGGAGGCATTGCGGGTAGTTGAGCGCGTGGGTTAGTATAGGTTTTTTGTTTACCTAAGCGCCGATCGCGGGTGAGCGTGTGTGCCCGTGCATATATCTATATATGTAAGTCGCCGCTCAGCGCTAGCCGGGACTTAGCCTTAGCCGTAAGAGCGTCAGTGTGCGCAGCAAGTCAGCAGTTGGAGGTCGGAGTGTATATGTGGGTGGTCTACCCACATACAAGGCTACACGCTAGGGTTGTGAACAGGCCACAGATCAATCATTTGGATATTATCTCCTTGCAACTAAGGCTACGGTCCCAGTCACTGCCACAGCGCACGGCTCGGCGTGCGCTGTGCGTAAGCACCGCCCCTCAATGGGGAAAGGCCCAGTACGCACCTTCACGCTGAAGGTGCAGCCACGCCGTACTGCAAGATTTTTTAAACTCAATGAAATTGAGTTTAAAACTTGCGACGGAGGCGTGACCACGCCCCCACCGGCGGTTCACCCAATGAGGGCGAACCTGACGCGTGACGTGATGGCCATGCCCCCGCAAATCCCTGACCACGCCCCCTCTTGTCGCAAGCTCCCTCTCTCCCTGTCAGACCGCAGATTGCGGTTAGAGCTTTGCATGCGCCGCCCCCCCCTCCCCCCCCGCCGGGCGTGCGTGTCACAGTTATGACTGGGACCGCAGCCTAAGGCCTCGTTCAGGGTGCAGGCTTCGGAGGGAGGGCGTGCTGACGTGAGGGCGGCAGTCCGAAACAATGTATGTAAAGTGAATTGTGGTTGTCAGGGTAGCAGCTGCCCTGTCTCCGAAGTACGGAGTTGACGCTGGCTACAGTTTCAATAAACAACCCAAGTTGTTTTTTGAAGCTGCAGCAGCGTCACTGGGACCTCGGCAGCCAATGAAATCATTCTTGAAAATGATTTCAACACAGCAACACCGATCCCTAAGCTGCTGTCTGTTGCCCCGCCTCCTGGAAGCTTGAAAAGGTCTGCTGGGGATGATGTGCACAGATCGCCCAGCAGACTGACGCGTGCACACGCGAACGCCCGCCCTCCACCTCCTGTCTCTGACACCCTGAACTCAGCCTAAGCAATATGGTTAACAAAACTGAAAAACAGCACAGAGAATAAATCATGTAACCTCCATTCTCAGACACAGTAACTACTCTGACTTGCAACACAACTGCACCTCCTAAGTAAGATTAATAGCTAGTGATTACTATACCAGCTAGCTACATTTAATACAAGTGCCTTATACTGTACATCAATTGGCTGCTATGTTTCTACACCATCTAGACACAATATTTAGGATTAGGGTTGTGTTATATCCTTTTATATTTGACATATTATGTGTATCTGTCACTGTCCGTGTGTGTTTGTGTCAGGTGTCAATGTTTCAGGTGTCAGTGTGTCACAGATACATTCTGACACAGAGCTGCCAACAGAGAGGGGATGGGGGGGGGGGGGAGGGGGAGAGGAAAAGGAGGAGGAGGGAATGCAATGACAGCCAAACTCTGGATCCTAAAAGTTTTGCCTGGCTCCTAAGGTTTTTCTGTTTCTTCTTTAAGTATAATGTGGAATCCTGCTGGAGTCTGTAATAATTAGGGGTCAGAAGCGTAGACCAGCGTGAGCTAAGCTCCTCTAGCCGCAAAGGCGATAGCTAGTAGGGATGAAAACTTTATTGAGAAAGTGTGACGGTGCTCGTCTCAAATCAGGAAGCGGACCCGCAGGGTTGAGGTAGGGATGCAAATAAACCAACCACAGCCTAGGGACAGAGTGAGGGCTGGCAACAATGGTCAATATAGGTTGAAAGACTGTTATTGGATCACTGAATTATGGATTATAGTCCCCATGTCATCTCCTTGATTACTCAAATATTATCATTGTGGGACCAAGCACTTGAGCATCCACCCAATCCCTATATATACTTCAAATTCCGCCTGGCCATCCATCAAGAATGGTCTAGGAGGAGGGGGAATAGGAGAAGGGAAGGTGTTCTGGACTAAAGGCTGGAGGAGGGAGACATGGAACACATGGAGGCACCCTTAAGGTAGTCAGAAGGTCCAATTTGAAGGCCACTGGGTTGACCTGTTTCAGGATTTTGTAAGGTCCAATGAATTTGTGCCGAGTTTGGAGGAAGGCAGTTTCAGCTGGATAGTTTTTATAGCCAGCGAGACCTTATCTCCCACTGGAAATGGGAGGGATGGACGTTGACGTTTATCCACCAGGGTCTGTTGCTGGAAGGCAGCTTTGGCCGGATTGGCCTGGATCTTCTTCCAGAGTAACTGGAGTTCTTGGATTGTATTATCTACTGCAGGAACTCCGGAGAGAGGACTGGAAGGAGGAAGGGCAGCAGGGTGGTACCCGCAGGCAACTAAGAACGTAGATTCCAGTGTGGAATTGTTTCATGGAATTGCGGGAAAACTCGGCCCACGGGAACAGATCAACCCAGTTGTCCTGTAGTTCAGATGCAAAACATCGCAGGAATTGCTCCAAGGACTGTCCAGCCCCTTTCATGAGTCCATTGAACTGGGCCCATTCTTTGACAGAAGGCCTGCCAGGATTTTGAGACGAATTGGGAATCGCGGTCCGAAACCATAACGTCAGGACTCCATGAAGGCGAAATATCTCCTTAATAAAGATTTCAGAAAGTTCGGAGGCTGTAGGTAGCTTCCTGAGAGGAACAAAATGGGCTTGACGTGTAAGGCGATCGACTACGACCAGCATGGTAGTCATACCCCTGGAGGGCGGCAATTCCACGGATAAATGGGCCCACGGACGTGTGGGAACTGGAAAGGGTTCTGCCTTAATTTCTGGTTCCGTAAGGGGGTATATATACCATAGAATAGACCCCTATTGTCGGTCTAGGGATGGCAGTGTCTAGTTGCTTGAGTTGGTATAGGTAGATAATTCCACTCCCCCCTGGCCAGGGAGAGGAGTATGTCCCCCCGGGGGAGGGTAACGTGGAGAGAGGGGGTAATGGGGAGAGGGGGGTTAACGAGGAGAGCAGGGTTAACGAAAGGGGGTAAATGCGGCCTCAAGGTGGGGTGGCCCCTCGGAGCAGGTCTATGGTACAAACGTAAGATCGGTGTGGCGGTGTAACAGGGGACTTACCCTGTTCAGAAAACTTGCCTCTAATCCAGCAGTGTGCTGGTTAATTGACCAGCACCTGGCTGATTAGAGGTGTTAGAAAAAGCCTGCCTTTGAGACAGGAAGTAAGACTCCTTGGCCCACACCTGAGCTGAACTAGGAGATAGAGCAGAGATTCCTGAGTCGCACAATTGGAGAGACTGACCAGAGGAACTGCTATCTTGAGCTGCGGAAGGACTGGACTGTATGCTGATAGCAAGACAAGGGGACCAGACCTCAAAACCTGGACAGATATTGCTGTAGCATACAAAGGTGCTTACCCAGGAGAGCAGAGAGGACTTCCCCTACAGCTTCAGGAGAACAGATAAGACTTTCTTTTGGAACTGTAATATATCTGTATATATGTTTATATTTTGGGGCTGGTAAATAGCTTAGCTAACCAACCCAGTCAGAGAGGGCTGAGCTGCATGTATAGATAGTCTTCAAAGCAGAGATAGGTTTTTTGTTTGGCTTATTTTCATATATTTTTGCTGTGTTTAAAGCGACAGGCAAATAAAGCCTTGTTTTAATTTCACCTTAAAACAGTCTCCATTGTGTACCTCTTCACATGTCCTCCTACATATGGTGTGAGAAGTGGGATGAGAGGTGGCCTTTGAAGTTAAGACCCGGAGATTGCCTGTGGAATTTTTTTTTTGTGCTTTTTGCCTACAAACAGCCTGAGCAACATAAACAATCACATGCAGAAGAGATCAGAGTTAAAGCGACACACCCAGGCAGGAAATCTACTGCACTGAAACTCACAAAACCACAGATGGACTCTTTTTCCCAATCCCAAGAGGAGAGAGAGAGACTGCTGAAGCAGGTAAACTGTATTTGCCTTTCACAATAAAGTGTAATATGGTCATTGAAATAGGGGTTTTGCCTTCCAGCCGTAGTCAGGGTTCAAGAAGTGAGTTAGCCCTTAAAAGGGATAGGTGTTTGTTGTTTTCAAATGTTTCGCTGAAGCAGTGAATACAGATGGTGACCCACGTGCGGTACTGATTCTGCAAATAAAGGTTGCCACACCGCATAGGACTACCAGCTGTGAATGGAGTATATGCATAAAAGTGTGAAAATTGATGCAAGACTGTGCTGAAGCAGGGCAATTTTCAGCAAACAAATGCTGAGTGTAAAATTGCCCTACCGGGGAAAAAGGGATTGCTGAACTGTGTAAAAGGTATCCCAAAGCCAATTGCTGAGTGTTAAGTAACCCTGCCGGGACTGAAAGAAATATTCCACTGCAAAGAAATAGAACCCTGGGAATTTAAAATGGCAACCCAGCTGAAGTCAAATACAGACTCTGTAAAAATAAGGTGGAAAATTTGTTCCTGGTGTAAAGAACCCCACCACACGGAGCAATGTCCCTTCAGGCCTTATTCAGACGATGAGAGTGAATGCATGCACAGTACTGCTAATGTTGTAAAACTTACCCAAGGGAAGAAAAAGTCTACAGAGAGGCCTGTGAGAGCTCCGACCTCTACAAGCAAAATATGCCCACCTGTAGGACTACCACCATTTGGGGTTCTAGCAAATACAGTGACAACAGCTGCAATAGCGCCTCCTGAGGTCAGGAAGAAAAATATACCTGATAGCCCCAAAATGGAGGACAAAATACAGCGTTCCTGTAATGAACCCTACCCCACGGAAGAGTGGCCCTTCCAGTCCAATGAGGAGGAAGACATCTCTTATGAGGAACCCAAACCGAGTCACACCCACAAAACACCCCAAGAATGGTGGGGGTGCCTGAACTCGGTACGAACCGAAAAGACCGCTCCCTATGATGACGAATATGATCAGCAGAAGAAAGAGCGGGAGCAGTGGATCACCGAATATTTCCGTCGGCTATTACAGTTGCAAGAAAAGCCAGGTGGATCCAGTGACGCTGCTAAAATTTCAAATGAAGATGGAGACCCCAGTATCCCTGAGGGGACGGTGTCATCCAAAACAAAAAGGCGAAAAAAGAAAAGCGGTTCTTCACTTACCGTGGAAGGAACAGACACATCTGCAGATCTTGCGGAGGAAAAGGGGGTCCGAAATGCCCTGCAGACTAGAGAAAATGGAGAAGTCGTCCCGCGGATGACCGAATATCCAGAGGGCCCAAGGCAGAAGTCATGTACCCCAAAGTAGTGTCTGTCCGGTGCTAATAGTGAAAAAACCTCAACCAACCATCCCAGGGAAGCGGAGCCGGAACCAGTGAGTGACGATCTCTTGACCAGCCCTGGGGATGCCCTGAAGGTTGCCAGGCGTGACTGTGATCGGCTCCGGGAAAATAACGTGAAGCTACAGAAAGATGTGCTCACAATGTACTCTTTGGCCAGGATAGAATTGGACGATCTCAAGACTGAGCTAGATACTGCAAACTCTACTATTACCGCCATGGAAGAAAAGCAGAGCCAATCTGATAAAATGATGGCTAAGCTGAAGCGGAAGTATGAGGAGGCACTGAAGCAGATGACAGTCTTCCAGCAAGAGGTCCACACTCTTCGCATAGAGCTGAATGCCTCACAACAGGAGGTCAACAGTGTCCAGACAGACGTAGACGTATCTCAGAAGGAAGTTCATACACTCTGCAGAGCAATGGATGCCTCACATCATGAGATCAACAGCTGCCGCACAGAACTGGAAGTCTCCAGAAAGGACCTTCACAGTTTCACTGAGGAGCTGGACATTTCAAAGAAAACTATCCTACATCTTAACTTAGATCTCAAAGTCTCTCAGAAGGAGCTTCAGAACCTAAACCTGGAGATGGAAGTCTCACGCCAGGAGACAGCCCGCCTCCAAGCAGATGTGCAAAAATGGAAGGTGGGCTGCAAGGAGACCCTGAATAGTACAGAGACTGAAAAAGGAGAAAATTTAAGATTAAAAAAAGAAAATTCGGAGTTGACAATCCACGTCCATGGAAAGAAGGAAAAGCTGCACGAGCTTGAAAAAATAAAGAAACGGTTGGAAGATGAGAAATTTGAAGCAGAGCACCGACTGCAGAACCAACTGCAAGGTCTGCGTACGCACCTCAAGAATGTCGAAGAGAAGCAGCAAACTCTGCAGGAAGAAAATCTGCAGGCTGCTAAGGAAATACAAGTGCTGCAGGAACGTCTGATTACCCAGTGCGTCCTCGCAAAGCAGCAGGATAAACTGAAGGCTACCCTGACCATCACCAAAGCATCGCTAGAGGCTAAGCTTAGAGACCAGGTGACTCAGTACAAGAGGGAGTGCATAAAGGTCCAGAAACTGAGACGAGTATCTGCGGCCCAAGCGAAGAAGTTCACAATGCTCCACAAAATAATGAATGATAGGTGGAAGCAAGCTCAGAGAAAGCACAGGGAAGAAATAAAGACCCTGAAAGGAGAATGGCAGGATACACTCAAGAAACAGAGTGAGACTCTGCAGCCCAGTAACTTACAGGTGCCTCCAATACGGAAAAAGGTATTGGCGCTGCCCATGCATCGGTATCCCACAGTAACTAAGGCCCGTGAGGACAAGGGTACAGTGAGAGCTGGGGACACCACTCGCCTTCAAATCAAGATTATGAAGTTTGAGCAACCTAAGAAAGCACTAGCCAAACCTGCAATCGCCCAACAGGCAACAAACAGAGGTAGGACGCAGAATCAAACCCAGAAGAATCCTTAGCTGAGGAAGCTGAAAAGATAGGACATTCTCTGGAAATGGAGCTGGAATCGCAATTCAATCCCAAAGAAGCTGAAATGGCGACTACATTGAATGGGAAAAGTGCAGGAAGACAGCTTCAAGAACTGAGGGCTCAAATGGCTGTTATAGGGCGCTCTGGTGATACCAGGAAATGGACATTTTGTGCTAAAGTGGAGCACATGGGAAGGATGGCGAGAGAGAGCGATTTGCATAGGCGCTCTGCGACTGTCGCCATACAGTCTGCCTACAAAAAGAGGAGCGCCCGACACAGGGGAAAGCTCAGGACCACATGGTCAGTAGAAAGACTGTACTTGGGAAAAGTTCTCCTTGAGCGACTGAGGACTGCTGAACTCAAACACCTTCTGGAGGAAACACTACTAAACTGGAGGAAGGTCTCCAATCCCAGCAGGACTGAGGGTTCTCCTCCATCTACTCTCATTCAAGTCCCAGAGATATCTCGAGTGAGAGTGGAAGGATGGGCTTTGGCCGTGGCAAGCCCGAGCTTCCCACAAACAGAGGAGGTACGTAACAGGGGACTTACCCTGTTCAGAAAACTTGCCTCTAATCCAGCAGTGTGCTGGTTAATTGACCAGCACCTGGATGATTAGAGGTGTTAGAAAAAGCCTGCCTTTGAGACAGGAAGTAAGACTCCTTAGCTCACACCTAAGTTGAACTAGGAGACAGAACAGAGATTTCTGAGTGGCACAATTGGGGAGACTGACCAGAGGAACTGCTGTCTTGAGCTGCAGAAGGACTGGATTGTATGCTGATAGCAAGACAAGGGGACCAGACCTCAAAACCTGGACAGACATTGCTGAAGCACACAAAGGTGCTTACCCAGGAGAGCAGAGAGGACTTCCCCTACAGCTACAGGAGAACAGATAAGACTTTCTTTTGGAACTGTAATATATCTGTATATATGTTTATATTTTGGGGCTGGTACATAGCTTAGCTAACCAACCCAGTCAGAGAGGGCTGAGCTGCATGTATAGATAGTCTTCAAAGCAGAGATAGGTTTTTTGTTTGGCTTATTTTCATATATTTTTGCTGTGTTTAAAGCGACAGGCACAATAAAGCCTTGTTTTAATTTCACCTTAAAACAGTCTCCATTGTGTACCTCTGCACATGTCCTCCTACAGGCGGTAACTCCTGTTTTTTGTTTAATGCATCGGCAAACACCTGCAAATCATACCTGCACAATCGGGGGAATACTGGACCTCTGGTAACTTTGTCCCCCCAAACTCCTGCACACAAAAAGAATACTTTTCGACCCAAATATCCCACCTAAAACTTACATTCCTGAAGTTTTATGTTTCTGGGCAAGGGGAACATGTAAAGACCAAAACAGGTCAGGTTTTCCCTATAGTTTGCATGGGACTTTCACACACATACCCCGTCTTCATCTACAGACGGGTCCGCCGCAAATCATATGCGATTTGTGTGTAAAATACTAGTACTGCCGGCTACTCCGGTCAACAACATTTTACACAGGGTTTAAGTCTAGTTGCCCTCCAATATCCACCCTTAGACTCCCGTTCCCAAAGTCCCTGTTATGCAGCTATCTCCTACCAGGGGACCTAACCACACATGGCATCCCTAGCTATGGAGCTTACAAGGGACAATAGGATGGGAACAGAAATACAGGGAACCATATCGGAGTGCATTACTAGACCCAAGAGCTGACACTTCAGCCCTTGACACATGGTTTTTGGGGCAGTCAGCTGGGCTTCACCTTTATTTATGAAGGTCGAGTAGCCCCTACCGTCACAGAGGCATCTTCCCCCAGCTAACCCATTGCCACCGACTGGGCCAGCTCCACCAGCTCTGGCAGTCCAAAAGGTATCCCAAAGGGGTGTCCTTTGTTCTCCAGACCTGGTATCCTGGAATCGCCCTTTCCCGCTCACCGAACGGGTTTGTCACCTCTGGACATCCTCCCTCCTTTGAACTCCGATGTCTATGCAGACATCCTGGCACCTATGTGGATGACTGCATAGACATTTATACAGAATGTATAGAACACTATAAAACATATTTTAATAAAGTATAGCCCTTGGGGAGCCTTATACCTATGAAGGAAATGGGTCTGGGATACTTAGGCTCGAAAACCAGGATTCTGGGGGACACTGGAGAGCCCCAGTGTAATTACCCGCAAAACATGCCTGTACGTCTGGGAGAATTACGGGACCCCTGGTATCTGGGTCCCCCGAACTCCTGCAAACAAGAGAACTACATTTCAACCCAAATATCCCATCTAAAACTTACATTCCCAAAGTTTTATGTTGCTGGGGCAAGGGGAACAGGTCAAGCCCAAAACAGGTCTGGTTTTTGCTATACTTTGAAGAGACTTCCATAATACACCCCGTCTTCATTTACAGATGGGCACCCGCAAATCATACGCGATTTGGGGGTAAATAAACAGTGCTACCGGTAACTTTGGTCAGCAACATTTTATACAGTTTCTAGCATTAGTTGTCACCCAATATCTGCCCTTTAACCCCTGATACCAACGTCCCTGTCCTGCAGCTAGTTCCTATGGGGTCCCTAATCCCACATGGTATCCATAGCTTTTAATCCTGCAGGGAACAGTATAATGGGAACATAGGTACAGGGAGACATATCAGGGTATAATGCTAGACTCAAGAGCGGACACTTTAGCCCTTGACATACGGTTTTAGGGGCATCCAGCCGGGCTTCACCTTTATTTATGAAGGCCGGTTACCCTCTACTGTAACAGCAGGGCCTCGGTCAGTGGGTGGGTCTGGAGCTGCAGCCTGAGAGACAGGCTGGGAAAAGTGAGAGGGAGGGGCAGGGCCTTGGTCAGTGGGCGGGTCTGGAGCTGTACTTCGCTGCCGGGTGTCGTTTTCATTTTGAAAACTCCCACACACCAAAGCGAAAGAGTAGCGAACGTGCGTGCGCATGTCGCATCGCTTCCTGTCTGAACGAGGCCTCAGAGAGGCTGGGAAAGGTGAGAGGGAGGGAGTCAAGGGGCGGGGCCTCGGTCAGTGGGAGGGGCTGGAGCTGCAGCCTGAGAGACAGGCTGGGAAAGGTGAGAGGGAGGGGCGGGGCCTCAGTCAGTGGGCGGGGCTGCAGCCTGAGAGACAGGCTGGGACAGGCTGGGAAAGGTGAGAGGGAGGGGCGGGGCCTCAGTCAGTGGGTGGGGCTGCAGCCTGAGAGACAGGCTGGGAAAGGTGAGAGGGAGGGGCGGGGGCCTCAGTCAGTGGGCGGGGCTGCAGCCTGAGAGACAGGCTGGGAAAGGTGAGAAGAGGGAGGGGAAGGATTAAATCACAGGGGTAAAAACAGACATGAAAAGGAAAGGATACAGGAAGGAAGAGACACAGAGAGAAAATGACGTACAATAGAGAAATACATAAGTGGGGAAAGAAAGACATGAGGGGGAGAGCAAAGAGAGAGAGCAGAGAGCAATGAGAGAGAGAGAGCAGAGAGCAGAGAGAGAGAGCGCAAAGAGGGAGAGAGTGAGAGGACATGAGAGGGCCCGCACATGTCTAGCTACGCCACTGTTACAATTAATAATGAATTGTAAACTACATACAAAGAATCGTTTCTTTTCAGTTTAATTTGAAGTTGAGGTAATAAGATGAGAAAGCAACCCCCCTGGAAGGCAGGGTCTTCATTAGACATTCAGGCAGGGTTGGCTTGGGGGGCAAGGGGGCAAGTATATGTGGTGTGTATATATATATGTATATATACACACAGACAACACATACTAGCCGCCTGGACCCCCAAGCCAGCCCTGTCTGAATACCAAATGGAAACCTTGTCTTTCAGACGGTGTTACTTTTCTCATCTAGCTTTTCTCATCTTGCTTTTCGGGTTTCATCTGAAGTTCCGGCACGATGCCTCCTCCTGCCTCCCTGAAGTTCCTGCACGATGCCTCCTCCTGCCTCCCTGAAGTTCCGGCACGATGCCTTCTCCTGCCTCCCTGAAGTTCCGGCACGATGCCTTCTCCTGCCTCCCTGAAGTTCCGACACGATGCCTCCTCCTGCCTCCCTGAAGTTCCTGCACGATGCCTCCTCCTGCCTCCCTGAAGTTCCTGCACGATGCCTCCTCCTGCCTCCCTGAAGTTCCGGCACGATGCCTTCTCCTGCCTCCCTGAAGTTCCTGCACGATGCCTCCTCCTGCCTCCCTGAAGTTCCGGCACGATGCCTTCTCCTGCCTCCCTGAAGTTCCGACACGATGCCTCCTCCTGCCTCCCTGAAGTTCCAGCACGATGCCTTCTCCTGCCTCCCTGAAGTTCTGGCACGATGCCTCCTGTCTCCTCTTCCTTTTCATTTTTGCACGTTTCATTCCAAGTTCTTTATCTAGCTGTTCAGGTTTACACTGATGCCCATTAGCGTAGCAGCAGTCTCAATGCACACCAAGCAACATGTCAGCAGGAACGGGCTGTTAAGGTCCATTCCAACACTGTATTAATGGCGTATGCGCCTAGATCCTACGGAGATAAATGCGAAAACCACCGATTTATTATAGGCAAGAGCTGAGCAGAGCTTATATTCTCTCGGGTTATAATCATCACAAGCAAGTAATATTGGGGGGTTCTGAACACGGAAATTACATGTCAATGGAAGTGTTGCCTTCAATGATTGAGATTCCATTGATGTCTGCGAGCACTGATGGGTAAAGGCTGCTTTCACTATGTGAGACTCACTGAGAATTAGTGAGACCTAAAGAGTAGTCTTAATAAATCAACAAGGCTTTGGAAAAATAAACCTTTGGGCCAAAAGGTTGGCAAAATAGCTACTATTTATGGCCAAGCTT
This sequence comes from Ascaphus truei, assembly GCF_040206685.1. Lineage (NCBI taxonomy): Eukaryota > Metazoa > Chordata > Amphibia > Anura > Ascaphidae > Ascaphus > Ascaphus truei. The sequence goes on along the minus strand of NC_134488.1, from coordinate 115,516,768 downwards.
AGAGGGGGGATTATGTTGGTATTTGTAAGAGATAATGGTATTAAATAGATTGGTACCTATTCTGCCGACATGTATTGTATCCTTCGTCTTCTCTGACTCCTGCGGCTGATCTGCTTCTGTGCTGTGGGACTCTTCTTGATGTTATGAGTCTGGAAGCAGCAACAGTTTGACTTCTGACTGGAGGGCACTAACAGCCAGGTTATATACTCATTGGCAAGGCATGGCACCAAGAGCGTGGCATGCCCCATAGGAATTGCACCAAGAGTGTGGCATGCCCCATAGGAATGGCACCAAGAGCGTGGCATGCCCCATAGGAATGACACCAAGGGTGTGGCATGCCCCTTGGAATGGCACCAAGGGCGTAGCATGTCCCATAGGAATGGCACCAAGGGCGTAGCATGCCCCTAAGCCCGATTTCGGCTTCTTCCTTTTGATTTTTGCACGTTTCATTCCAAGTTCTTTATCTAGCTGTTCAGGTTTCCACTGATGCCCATCAGCGTAGCAGCAGTTTCACAGCACACAAGCAACGTGGCAGCAGGAGCAGACTGTTAAGGTCCATGCCAACACTTATTAATGGCGCTTGCGTCTACGTCCTACAGAGATAAATGAGAAAACACAGATTTATACCATAAGCAAGAAGCTGGGCAGAGCTTCTATTCTTTTGTTTGGTTTGGGTAAGATATAATAGTATTTAATAGATTGGTACCTATTCTGCCGTCATGTATCCTTCTCTTCTATGGCTCCTGCGGCTGATCTGCTTCTGTGCCGCGGGCCTCGCCTCCTGTTACTTTAGGCAATTTTCTTGACATTACCAGTCAAGAAGCAGGTGACTTCTGACTTGAGGGCACCAATAGCCAGATTATATATTCATTGGCAATATGACCTCGTGTGACATTTTTGCCTCTGTGACATCATAGCCTCAGTGACATCATAGCCTTAGTGACAGGGCTGCCTGTAAAAAAAACTTTTTAACTTAAGTTTGATTGAGTTTCAGTACAGTATACAAATAACATTACATCTCCTATTTCTGGTAACAACAAATAAAACCAAATAACCCCGCTTCTTGGCGCCCCACTTTGCGGCGATCCGCTGATACGGCGGCACCGAGAAGGAGGCCGCCATCTTTAATTCCGAGTCACGCATTCCGTTGTCTGCGCGTGCAGACCGTAGGCCACGCATGCGCAGAATGGCGAAAACGCCGTTCTGTGCCTGCACAGAACTGAAAATCGCCGGATCCGCTTTCCGGCGATTTTCCCAATATGGCGGGCCCCTGGAACAGTCAGAGGAGAACACATGTATTACTATCACAGCGGGATCGTGGTATTATTCACCCCTGGGGTGTCTGAGCCAGCCACGGCAGCCAGACTTTTTGGAATTTAGCGCCAGTATCATTAACCAAACTCGTTAATTTTTCCATCTGGCAGACAAACCAAATTCAGTTCCTAATTTTAGAAATGGACGGAATTTCTTTCTGTTCCCACAATGCTGCGATCTCGCATCTCGTTGCCGTTGCAAAGTGAGCAACTAATGTGCTTTCGGCTCTGGTTACACCCTGTGTTGGCTTGTGTAGCCTCCTGCTGTATATTTCTCTGGCCTGGCATGTCAGTCCTGGTAACAGCAGGCAGTGCCAGGGTTAATCTGTCACAAGGCTGTACATGTGAGATCACATCCACAGTTATTGTTCTATTGTTGCACTTTCAGGCACATGTTTGGGTCTGGAAGGTGCTGGAGTCACGTCAGGGTAAGTGGCCTTCCTACAGTTAGGCCCCGCTCACGGTGCCTGCTTTGCGACATGCGCGGTCTTACGTGCGTGCGCACGCACATTCGGCACACTTTGCTGTTAGTGTATGAGAATTTTCAAACGACTCCTGGAGGCGAAGTACCGAGGTGACGTTGCTACACTTGAGGGGGACAACTCAAGATGTCATTTCATCCTGCGGCAGCGTCACGTGTATTTCGCCAGCCAATGAAATTAGAATGAAATGTAAACACACACACACTTTGTTTCTTTTTTTCAATAACATGGATGAAGGAGGATATGACGTCTTACAGGAAGTCCCGCCTCCAAGTCGCGTCATTCAGTCTGCTGAGGATGACCACACATTACCCAGCAGACAGACGCGCATAAACGCGGACGCACGCACTCCACGTCGTGAAGTAGGCACTGTGAGCTCGGCCTTAGATCTGCCCAGTTACTGGGGCAGGGGGGGGAGGAGTTTAGGGGGGGGGGGTTTGGCCACTCCCCAGGTATAAAGATGTGGCTCCATCTAAAATATAGTCATTCTTGAGAGGGAGAGGGGGAGACCCCAGGAAGAGCAGACCCCAGAGGGGGGGGGGTAAGAGTCGGTGCCCCTTAGGGGGTGAAGAGTCCAGTATATTGATCCAGGGGAAGAGGTACCCCAGAGGAGTTCCCTGTATCAGGAGATAGCTCAGCCTCACTGTGGGCGGACGCTCACAGAGGTATGCAAGGGAGACTCGTTATTGTGAAATTAAATAAGGCTTTTTTATTGCGCCTGTTTCCTTAACATCAGGAAACCATCCAAACAAGGGGTAAACAAAGCTTCTATTCACTTGGGAGTATTTCTAGTGAAATACTATGCAGTTCACAACTCCCTTAGATAAGCATGTCTCGCAGCCCCAAAACATATAGCATGAAATAAGCAGATATAAGAAGTCTCTTAAATGAAAGTCTCATATATGTTCCTTGTGGTTTGGAGGGAAAATCTTCTCTGTCCCTGGTTCAGCTCCCTTTTTCTCAGGGTGTGCCAGCATTCAGGTTTAGAAGTTTTCCCTGTGTCTTGAAAGCAGCTATGCTGTGTCTTCTGGCAGGGCTCAAGACAAGTTGTGAGAGTCAAAGACAATCTCTGCTCTGTCTCCAAGTTCAGCTCAGGTATGAGCTAAGGAGTCTCACTTCCTGTCTCAAAAGACAGGCTTTTGCAAGCAATCTAATCAGGCAGGTGGTGTTTGTTAATTGACTACCAGCAGTTAACCACCACACTGCTGGATTAGAGGCACATTACTTGAACAGGGATAACTCCCATGTTACACTCACCCACTCCAGCGTACATCTGCGTTGCCCCAAAGGCGCACAGCCTTTGGCGCAGCCGAAGGGCGTGAGCCGTTTGCTGCCGTTCGCTGATGTTAGTTGATGTTAAAGCTGCTCTATTTCTATCAGAAACTCACAAGCCCTTTATCCCTTGTACCCAATTTTCCTACTTTATCTGTCCACTAGCTGAGAGACCCGGCGTTGCCCGGGAGTACAGTTTCCCACTCCCCCCTCTCTCTCCACTCCACCTGTCTGTTTCTCCGCTCCCCCCTCTCTGTTTGTGTTCCCCCTCCCCTGCGCAGCTCCTTCCCCCCCTACAGTGTTCTACACACACACACACACTGTCCCCCCCCACACACACACTGTTCCCCCCCCACACACACACACTGTTGTCGTCCCCCACACACACACTGTGCCCCCCCAAAAACACACTGTCGCCCCCCCCCACACACACACACTGTCCCCCCCCACACACACTGTCCCCCCCCCACACACACACACTGTCCCCCCCCACACACACACTGTCCCCCCCACACACACTGACCCCCCCACACACAGTCCCCCCCACACACACTGTCCCCCCCTGCCCCCCCACACACACACTGTCATCGTCCCCACACACACACACACACACTGTTCGTCCTTCCCCACACACACTGTTCTCCCCCCACACACACACACACTGCCCCGCCCCACACACACTGTCCCCCCACACACACTGTCCCCCCTCACACGCACCATCCCCCCCACATGCACCCCCCCCACACGCACTGTCCCCCCCACACACGCACACTGTCCCCCCCCCCACACACGCACACTGTCCCCCCCACACACACTGACCCCCCCACATGCACACTGTCCCCCCCCACATGCACACTGCCCCTCCCCCCCACACACACTGCCCCCCCCCACACACACACTGCCCCCCCCACACACACACACACTGCCCCCCCCACACACACACTGCCCCCCCCACACACACACACACTGCCCCCCCACACACACACACTGCCCCCCCCACACACACACTGTCCCCCCCCCACACACACTGTCCCCCCCCCCCACACACACACTGTCCCCCCCCACACACACACTGTCCCCCCCCACACACACACTGACCCCCCCACACACAGTCCCCCCCACACACACTGTACACACACACACTGTCATCGTCCCCCCCCCCACACACACACACACTGTTCGTCCTTCCCCACACACACTGTTCTCCCCCCCCACACACACACACTGCCCCGCCCCACACACACTGTCCCCCCACACACACTGTCCCCCCTCACACGCACCATCCCCCCCCACATGCACCCCCACACGCACTGTCCCCCCCACACACGCACACTGTCCCCCCCACACACGCACACTGTCCCCCCCACACACACTGACCCCCCCACATGCACACTGTCCCCCCCACACGCACACTGCCCCTCCCCCCACACACACTGCCCCCCCCACACACACTTCCCCCCCCACACACACACACACACTGCCCCCCCCCCCCCCACACACACACACACTGCCCCCCCCACACACACACTGTCCCCCCCCCACACACACTGTCCCCCCCCACACACACACACTGCCCCCTCCACACACACACACTGTGCACCCCCCACACACACTGTGCCCCCCCCACACACACTGTCCCCCCCACACACACACTGTCCCCCCCCACACACACACTGTCCCCCCCCACACACACACTGTCCCCCCCCACATACACACACTGTCCCCCCCCCACATACACACACTGTCCCCCCCCACACACACCCTGTCCCCCCCCCCCACACACACACTGCCCCCCCTCCCCCCCACACACACACTGTCCCCCCCCTCCCCCACACACACACTGTCCCCCCCTCCGCCCCCCCCACACACACAAAGCCCCCTCCCGTGTTACAGGACTCACAGCACCGCTCCTCTCTCCCGCACTCCTCCGATTGTCGCGCGCCTAGCCCTTCTCTGCTCTCCCTCCTCCCATCCGGGGAGCGCTGCGCACGTGCCCCCTCTCTGCACCTGTGAGCGCGAGCCACCGGGAAACGTGCAGCAGGGAAGGTGCGGGGCCTGTCCGGCTGAGGGGGGAGAGTGACGGCCACCAAGAGGGGGGAAGGTGCGGGGCCTGTCCGGCTGAGGGGGGAGAGTGACGGCCACCAAGAGGGGGGAAGGTGCGAGGCCTGTCCGGCTCAGGGGGGAGAGTGACGCCACCAGGAGGGGGGAAGGTGTGGGGCCTGTCCGGCTGACGGGGGAGAGTGACGGCCACCGAGAGGGGGGAAGGTGAGCTGCGGTCCGGCTGACGGGGAAAGTGACGGCCACCGGGAGGGGGGAAGGTGAGCTGCGGTCCAGCTGACAGGGGAGAGTGACGGCTACCGGCAGGGGGGGAGGGTGGTGGGGGTGGAGGTGTGTGTGTGTGTATGTGTGTGTGTGTGGTGTTGGTCAGAGGCGCTCGTGGTCACGGTGTGAGGAGTGTGTGCGTGTGTGTCTCTTCTCCTTGCCTGGCTTCTCCCTGCCTGGCTCCTCCCTGCCTGGCCCGCAGGCCAATGAGCTGTCCAGCAGACATACACACACAAACATTATTTGAGACTTATATATATAGATGAAATGTCTGTGAAGTGACTGTATAACCCTGTTCTTTTATTGTAACCATGTATTTTTATAACTCTGTGCCCAGGACATACTTGAAAACGAGCGGTAACTCTCAATGTATTACTTCCTGGTAACACATTTTTATAAATAAATAAATAAAATGTAGAGGTACTCCAGGGAATGCACATCTAGCAGCACAAGCTGGTCACGGCAGGCAGGTATAAAAAAAATACAAAGCACTGCTCCGTGTAGCAACAGACAGGGACGAGTTTCCTGAAACGCAGGGTCCTTGCGCTAGGGACCAAGAGAGGCTGCTCTTGCGTGGGAGGTGGTGACTCCATACTCCACGTTCAACGAAAGGCGTGAGGTTCTAGTTCTATATTGCCTGCATGGAACTTCTGTCTGGAGGAGGAGGAGATGGTTACTATGGTGGAATGCCCTATTCACTATGTCACTAAAACCTGTTCTGATGATGATGCTGCTGTATGCTAATTACACTGTTCTATGGTGGAATGCTCCGTTCACTAAAATCTGTGTATGGACTAAGGAATTGTTGAGGATAATAAATACCACCAAATTGAAAAGTTCCTGGTGCCTTTTCCATGTTTCCTGCACCTGCACTCCACTCCATTACCGCCTTGTCCTGACCCCACGGAGAGAAGACCCTGAGATAAGAGGTAACCCACTGAGCTGACACTCTATACAGAGAGAAGACCCTGAGATAAGAGGTAACCCACTGAGCTAACACTCTATACGGAGAAAAGACCCTGAGATAAGAGGTAACCCACTGAGCTGACACTCTATACGGAGAGAAGACTCTGAGATAAGAGGTAACCACTGAGCTAACACTCTATACGGAGAGAAGACCCTGAGATAAGAGGTAACCCACTGAGCTAACACTCTATACGGAGAGAAGACCCTGAGATAAGAGGTAACCCACTGAGCTGACACTCTATACAGAGAGAAGACCCTGAGATAAGAGGTAACCACTGAGCTAACACTCTATACGGAGAGAAGACCCTGAGATAAGAGGTAACCCACTGAGCTAACACTCTATACGGAGAGAAGACCCTGAGATAAGAGGTAACCCACTGAGCTAACACTCTATACGGAGAGAAGACCCTGAGATAAGAGGTAACCCACTGAGCTAACACTCTATACGGAGAAAAGACCCTGAGATAAGAGGTAACCCACTGAGCTAACACTCTATACGGAGAGAAGACCCTGAGATAAGAGGTAACCCACTGAGCTAACACTCTATACGGAGAGAAGACCCTGAGATAAGAGGTAACCCACTGAGCTAACACTCTATACGGAGAGAAGACCCTGAGATAAGAGGTAACCCACTGAGCTAACACTCTATACTGAGAGAAGACCCTGAGATAAGAGGTAACCACTGAGCTTACACTCTATACGGAGAGAAGACCCTGAGATAAGAGGTAACCCACTGAGCTAACACTCTATACGGAGAGAAGACCCAGAGATAAGAGGTAACCACTGAGCTTACACTCTATACGGAGAGAAGACCCTGAGATAAGAGGTAACCACTGAGCTAACACTCTATACGGAGAGAAGACCCTGAGATAAGAGGTAACCACTGAGCTAACACTCTATACAGAGAGAAGACCCTGAGATAAGAGGTTACCCACTGAGCTAACACTCTATACGGAGAGAAGACCCTGATATAAGAGGTAACCACTGAGCTAACACTCTATACGGAGAGAAGACCCAGAGATAAGAGGTAACCACTGAGCTAACACTCTATACGGAGAGAAGACCCTGAGATAAGAGGTAACCACTGAGCTAACACTCTATACGGAGAGAAGTTCCTGAGATAAGAGGTAACCACTGAGCTAACACTCTATACGGAGAGAAGACCCTGAGATAAGAGGTAAACAGTGAGCTAACACTCTATACGGAGAGAAGACCCTGAGATAAGAGGTAACCACTTAGCTAACACTCTATACGGAGAGAAGACCCTGAGATAAGAGGTAACCCACTGAGCTAACACTCTATACGGAGAGAAGACCCTGAGATAAGAGGTAACCCACTGAGCTAACACTCTATACGGAGAGAAGACCCTGAGATAAGAGGTAACCCACTGAGCTAACACTCTATACGGAGAGAAGACCCTGAGATAAGAGGTAACCCACTGAGCTAACACTCTATACTGAGAGAAGACCCTGAGATAAGAGGTAACCACTGAGCTTACACTCTATACGGAGAGAAGACCCTGAGATAAGAGGTAACCCACTGAGCTAACACTCTATACGGAGAGAAGACCCAGAGATAAGAGGTAACCACTGAGCTTACACTCTATACGGAGAGAAGACCCTGAGATAAGAGGTAACCACTGAGCTAACACTCTATACGGAGAGAAGACCCTGAGATAAGAGGTAACCACTGAGCTAACACTCTATACAGAGAGAAGACCCTGAGATAAGAGGTTACCCACTGAGCTAACACTCTATACGGAGAGAAGACCCTGATATAAGAGGTAACCACTGAGCTAACACTCTATACGGAGAGAAGACCCAGAGATAAGAGGTAACCACTGAGCTAACACTCTATACGGAGAGAAGACCCTGAGATAAGAGGTAACCACTGAGCTAACACTCTATACGGAGAGAAGTTCCTGAGATAAGAGGTAACCACTGAGCTAACACTCTATACGGAGAGAAGACCCTGAGATAAGAGGTAAACAGTGAGCTAACACTCTATACGGAGAGAAGACCCTGAGATAAGAGGTAACCACTTAGCTAACACTCTATACGGAGAGAAGACCCTGAGATAAGAGGTAACCACTGAGCTAACACTCTATACGGAGAGAAGACCCTGAGATAAGAGGTAACCACTGAGCTAACACTCTATACGGAGAGAAGACCCTGAGATAAGAGGTAACCACTGAGCTAACACTCTATACGGAGAGAAGACCCTGAGATAAGAGGTAACCACTGAGCTAACACTCTATACAGAGAGAAGACCCTGAAATAAGAGGTAACCACTGAGCTAACACTCTATACGGAGAGAAGACCCTGAGATAAGAGGTAACCCACTGAGCTAACACTCTATACGGAGAGAAGACCCTGAGAGAAGAGGTAACCACTGAGCTAACACTCTATACGGAGAGAAGACCCTGAGATAAGAGGTAACCACTGAGCTAACACTCTATACGGAGAGAAGACCCTGAGATAAGAGGTAACCACTGAGCTAACACTCTATACGGAGAGAAGACCCTGAGATAAGAGGTAACCCACTGAGCTAACACTCTATACGGAGAGAAGACCCTGAGATAAGAGGTAACCCACTGAGCTAACACTCTATACGGAGAGAAGACCCTGAGATAAGAGGTAACCACTGAGCTTACACTCTATACGGAGAGAAGACCCTGAGATAAGAGGTAACCACTGAGCTAACACTCTATACGGAGAGAAGACCCTGAGATAAGAGGTAACCACTGAGCTAACACTCTATACAGAGAGAAGACCCTGAGATAAGAGGTTACCACTGAGCTAACACTCTATACAGAGAGAAGACCCTGAGATAAGAGGTTACCCACTGAGCTAACACTCTATACGGAGAGAAGACCCTGATATAAGAGGTAACCACTGAGCTAACACTCTATACGGAGAGAAGACCCAGAGATAAGAGGTAACCACTGAGCTAACACTCTATACGGAGAGAAGACCCTGAGATAAGAGGTAACCACTGAGCTAACACTCTATACGGAGAGAAGTTCCTGAGATAAGAGGTAACCACTGAGCTAACACTCTATACGGAGAGAAGACCCTGAGATAAGAGGTAAGCAGTGAGCTAACACTCTATACGGAGAGAAGACCCTGAGATAAGAGGTAACCACTTAGCTAACACTCTATACGGAGAGAAGACCCTGAGATAAGAGGTAACCACTGAGCTAACACTCTATACGGAGAGAAGACCCTGAGATAAGAGGTAACCACTGAGCTAACACTCTATACGGAGAGAAGACCCTGAGATAAGAGGTAACCACTGAGCTAACACTCTATACGGAGAGAAGACCCTGAGATAAGAGGTAACCACTGAGCTAACACTCTATACAGAGAGAAGACCCTGAAATAAGAGGTAACCACTGAGCTAACACTCTATACGGAGAGAAGACCCTGAGATAAGAGGTAACCCACTGAGCTAACACTCTATACGGAGAGAAGACCCTGAGAGAAGAGGTAACCACTGAGCTAACACTCTATACGGAGAGAAGACCCTGAGATAAGAGGTAACCACTGAGCTAACACTCTATACGGAGAGAAGACCCTGAGATAAGAGGTAACCACTGAGCTAACACTCTATACGGAGAGAAGACCCTGAGATAAGAGGTAACCCACTGAGCTAACACTCTATACGGAGAGAAGACCCTGAGATAAGAGGTAACCCACTGAGCTAACACTCTATACTGAGAGAAGACCCTGAGATAAGAGGTAACCGACTGAGCTAACACTCTATACGGAGAAGAGAAGCTTGTGGGGAGCGCAGGTATCACCATATATATGCAAAGGAAAAAATATATATAGTGTAGTATATCTAAACAAATACAGCAACTTCAACAGGAATCATGAATGGGAACTCACATTCTGCCAGTTGTAAAACAGCATTTGGAATAGCAATAGATGCAGTAGATGGATTCAGCACTGTGTGGGGGGGGGGGTCTGGCTGGTATACACTCCCTGATGTCAGCAGGACAAACCCTCAATAGAATGGAAAAGACAACTCTAGTGCAACATTGTATGTTCACTATTGATATATTGAAAATAGGCAATTTCTATTGCACTTACATGAGCAATATGTGCTTAGACACATAAAAATCGATGCGCAGCATTGGTGTGTGTCATCCCCCTCACTCCCGAAGTTGCGTCGCGTCACTTCCGGTCTGGCCCGTCGCATCACTTCCGGTTTCGTCGGCGATCGCAGAATGGATCAAAACGGGTTCTGGGGTATGCTGGGCACACGTCTGGACTGCTGCAAGGTTCACTCAACGCGTTTCGCTGGCGTAGCAGCTTCGTCAGGAGTCCGATCAAACTCCTGACGAAGCTGCTACGCCAGCGAAACGCGTGAGAATGTGAGTTCCCATTCATGATTCCTGTTGAAGTTGCTGTATTTGTTTAGATATACTACACTATATATATTTTTTCCTTTGCATATATATGGTGATACCTGCGCTCCCCACAAGCTTCTCTTCAACATTCAAGAAAGGGGAAACTGGAACTTCTCCAAAGAGGGTTGAGCAGCAAAGTTTGCCATTCTTATCATATTTGAGCACTTTTAGATATATCACATATCTTTATTTATTTAATTAATCCATTGATTTATTTATTTATTTTTATCTTCACTAGTAGCGCCTCACAATTTTTGTTTTGCACTCTATACGGAGAGAAGACCCTGAGATAAGAGGTAACCCACTGAGCTAACACTCTATACGGAGAGAAGACCCTGAGATAAGAGGTAACCCACTGAGCTAACACTCTATACGGAGAGAAGACCCTGAGATAAGAGGTAACCACTGAGCTAACACTCTATACGGAGAGAAGACCCTGAGATAAGAGGTAACCACTGAGCTAACACTCTATACAGATCGAAGACCCTGAGATAAGAGGTAACCCACTGAGCTAACACTCTATACGGAGAGAAGACCCTGAGATAAGAGGTAACCCACTGAGCTAACACTCTATACGGAGAGAGAAGACCCTGAGATAAGAGGTAACCCACTGAGCTAACACTCTATACGGAGAGAAGACCCTGAGATAAGAGATAACCACTGAGCTAACACTCTATACGGAGAGAAGACCCTGAGATAAGAGGTAACCCACTGAGCTAACACTCTATACGGAGAGAAGACCCTGAGATAAGAGGTAACCACTGAGCTAACACTCTATACGGAGAGAAGACCCTGAGATAAGAGGTAACCCACTGAGCTAACACTCTATACGGAGAGAAGACCCTGAGATAAGAGGTAACCACTGAGCTAACACTCTATACAGAGAGAAGTTCCTGAGATAAGAGGTTACCACTGAGCTAACACTTTATACAGAGAAGACCCTGAGATAAGAGGTAACCACTGAGCTAACCATCTATACGGAGAGAAGACCCTGAGATAAGAGGTAACCACTGAGCTAACACTCTATGAGCAGGTCATGTACACCCTATCTCTGGCAGCCGGGTGGGATAGGGGTGTTACACTTGTTTAAAAGAAATAGCGAAGGGTCCATAGGAATCGTGAGGCCCCAAATCCTCTGTAGTCAATCTTTCATTTGCTCCCACAGGGGCACAACCTGAAGGCCGGACCACAGCATATGTAACAAGTCTGCTTGTTCTCCACATAGTTTTGGGCACCATGGGGCCTTTGCAACGTTAATATGATGCCCTCCGCATAGAGCCACTTTGTGCATTTGTTTATTAATGTGTATTCCTGATATAGTAGTATATGTATTGGGGGTTTATTTATATGTATTGGGTTTTTATTTAATATGTATTGGGATTTTTTATATATGGATTGGTTTTTTTAATATGTATTTGGCTAGTTTTTACGGTTGCATTACGGTCTTTTTTAGATGTATTTGGTGGGTTTTTATATGTATTGGGAAGATGGGGGGATTTTTGTTATATATTGTGTGAGGGGGGGGAGAGAGTGAGAGTGGGGTAAATGACGCAGGGGGGTGAGTGAGAGGAGAGAGGGGGCGAGTGAGGAAAAGAGGTAGTAAGAGTGATACGCAGGGGAGAGAAATACATGTGAGGTGGCAAGGGGCAGGGATTGAGTGTGTGGGGTAATTGATGGAGGGGGGAGATTGAGAGGTGAGACTGAGAGAAATACATGGGAAAAGGGAGGGAAATAGAGGGGGCTCGCCGGGTGCCCCATCGGTGGGCTACAGATAGCCAGCACTGATAGCCCACTCGGGAAATATGCTTATAACATGTTTATGTGATATGTTCTATGTCTCCCTGTCTCCTCATCTAACTGCACAACATAGTTGCACTCGTTCATCCGCTGGAGTACCGTACACGGGCCGGCCCAGGCTGCCGAGTTTGTTCTGAGTGGGCTTCAGAACAAGCACTTGCTGCCCAGGGATGAACTCTCTGCTACGGGTATTTTTATCATACCAAAGCTTCTGCTTGGTCTGAGCATCCTTCAGGTTAGCCCGTGCTAACCCCATGAGGCTTTCTGATTGGTCCCTGAGCTCTACTACATACTGTAGCATAGAAGCATCAGTATCAGTAAACTCCCCTTCCCATCCCTCACAGAATAGGTCAAGCGGTACCCAGACCCTGGTTTGTAAGGGGCAGGACAGAGGGCTGTCACCCCACACATAGCCACAGCCTCAGGGTACCTGGTTGCAAAATTAACCACCGTAAGGATGTAGTGCTTCCCCGTCCAGCTTGGAACCATAAGAGGTCCAACTATGTCTACCACTACCCTCTGGAAAGGTTCACTAAACACCGGTAGTGGGTTCAGGGGGACCTTCACACAGTCACCCAACTTGCATACTCGCTGGCAGGCATCACAGGAGCGACAAAAATCTGCAACTGCCGTGGATGCCACAGGCCAGTAGAAACACTGCAATAGCCGGTTTCTAGTGCAGGTGAGCCCCTGATGCCCCGCTAGCGGGATGGAGCGGGCTACCTGTAATAACTGCTGCCTATACTCCCTGGGTACCACTAGCTGTCTCCTCCCCGTCCATACTCTGAGGGGCATGCTCTCTGTACAGGAGCCCACGGTGTCAGAGATACCGATCCGATCCATTCTCAGAGGCAAACTCGAACGCCCGAAGTCTCATGCCCTCTAAGCTGGGATCGGACCGCACTGCTTCTCTGAACCGTGCTCCTAGCTACGGCCATTCATCCACAGTCACTAAGTCAGGGGATGGGAAACAGGTGTATTGGAAGGGAGGTCAGGACACAGTATAGACTCGGTCTGGCTTACCTGCCCGGTCTCCGCGGGGACCTCAGGATTTGGTTACAAATGCAGTGGGACGGTGATTTCCTCAGTGGGCAGGGGTTCCAAAGGCTCCCCTGCCTGTGCAAGTGCCCGACTTTGGCTCTTTGTGACCACAGCCACAGGAGCATCTTCCTCCGCAAAAGAACAGATGAGGTGTCCCAGGTCGTTACCGAGTAGCACCTTAGTATCTAATCCTGGCAAGACACCCATATCTCTCACTCCTAGACCGGCACCCCAGTTTAAAAACATCTGGACGACCTGGATTTCCTTGGTCCCCCGTCTGGCATAGTGACCTGCATCCCTGTTCCTGGGAGCAGATCCTCTGGGCTGACCATATCAGGTTGCACCAGAGTGATGGTGTCACCGGAGTCGATCAGGCCGGATGCCTGGCGATTTCCAATTGTCACTGGACGTAAATGCTTTCACCTGCAGGCCGACTCCTGCCACTTGATGCCGTCTGTTTCCTCCGCTGTGCTGGCTGTAGATGGTGTAGGGACTGCCGCCTGGGTCCTCAGCTGTATGTGGTGGATGGCTGCTCACTGCTCCTCTGTGGGTACCAGTCCCACGCAGGCGACTGATTTTGCAGCTTGGGTACGTTGCCCCGGAGGGGGGTTGCTGGAATGGTGCAGATCGGGACAATCAGGCTTTATGTGCCCGGTTCTGTGACAGTGGTAGCACCGCCGCTCATGCAGAAATACTGTGGGCTTGGCTGCACTTCCGCCGGCAGGAGGTTTGGGTCTCCAGGTCGGGGGCAGCAGCCTCAGCCGCCTTGGGCACCCAGGTCGGTGCGACACCTGTAGGAGAGGGTGCCAGATTGGCATATTGCGGACAAGTTGTCACAAACTCGTCCGCCATCCTGGCAGCCTCAATGAAGGTCCTGGGCTTGTGGTCAATCACCCACTCCCTCACTTCAGGCAGACACTTCTGCAAGAATTGCTCCCGGTATATAAGGTCCAGAAGTCCGCTGCATTTGGTGGTGTTGCACCCTTCAATCCACAGGGTACCGTGCTGGGCTAGCCGGGATGCAAGCTCCAGGTGAGTATCCCGGGTAGTTTTCACCCTGGATCGGAACAGCCCCCGGCAAGCCTCTGGATTGAGGGCATATCGCTCAAGCAAGACTGCCTTCACATGCTTGTAGTCATGGCTTTCCACTGTCGGGATTCCCTGGAAAGCCTTCAGGGCTCTGCCGGTTAGCAGGGGTGACAAGTGTAGGACCCAGCCTCGAGGTGGGAGATGTAACTTTCCACACTGGTCCTCGAAGACTTTCAAAAAGCTATCGATATCATCGGTGCCATCAACAAACTTGGCAAAGCTGTGGTGAGACACCCTCGTGGGTCGGGGTCCCGACGGGGTCGGGGCATCTGAACACCCTGGGCAGCTGCGATAAGCTGCAACTTATGTTCAAAAGTGACCCCGACTGCCATGGCCGTAGCAATAGCCATGAAAGGATGCCCGTTGCCATTGGGGCTACTATAAGTGGGGCCACAGGCTCATCCTCGCCCTCACTCTCACCCTCTGTTTAATCTGCGCTCTCCACGATGTCCAGGGTGATGTCCATTTCGATGGGGGAAGCCATGCCAGCTTCGTGGTGCTCCAGATCCTCCTCGAGCTGAGCTTTAGCCCGACCGTTTGTCATAGCCCGTAACCCTCACACCGGGTCACAACTCTCTGGCGATCCCAGAGCTTTTCGCTTTTGGGCACTAAACTTCAGTGACAAGTGAACAGTGTGATTTCCTGCTTTGTGCAACGTGTGTACGCTACTACTTGTTTTAAGAGCTCGCAATCTATGAGCTCATCTTTTTACTATAAATCCCTGCTGTTTTACCAGCTCCACGGACGTCTCCCTGTTGCGGTTCTAGTTTGCGGCGGCTGCTGCACTGATCCGGACCTGTACAACACCGCTGGGCTGCTGCTGTCGGCGTGGATCCTGCGACGATGCAGCGCACGTGACGTCGCCTCTCCCGTGACACGCGGCCCCGGTGGGTCCATCGTGCGGAGGTCTGTGGTGCAGAAGGCAGGGAGGGCTCCCCTCCAAAGTTCCTGTTCATCACTTCAGACGTCAGGACACGTTTTTGGCCCGTAAGAGAGGGGATACTCTCAGATTTATCCACCGCCTTCATATTCTGAGTGTCTGGTAAGCGGCCAGTTCTACTGTGGTTGCAGTGCATATGTGACCCTTCATTTTAGTGTTTTTACTTATTGTATTAAATGTTATATTTTTTATATATCAGTCAGTTGTCTCAGCAATTGTTTGTCTCTTAACTGTGAGTAGTGTTGTGTGTTTTTGTAGTTACTGTATCACACTATGTTTGTTTTTGTTTTTATTGCATAATCTATCGTCTTCATGGGAAGAGATCCAGCGGATTACACCCTTCATCTGGTTGTATAATATATTTATTATTATATGTTAATATATTTTACATCTACCACTGCCATTGGCTTAGCGCCATAGATATAACGTTTTTTCAACGTGTGTACGCTACTACTTGTTTTAAGAGCTCGCAATCTATGAGCTCGTCTTTTTACTATAAATCCCTGCAGGAATTTATAGCCCAAAGCCTAATGATCCCACAGCTGCCACCAGAAAAAAGCCTGTCACGGGAGACCAGGACTTTTAATACTTATTTATATTTGTACCGGGATCATTCACTAGGCAAAACAAGGTAGTAAGGACAAAATGCAGTTTATTCGGGTAAACCTGCATACAACACAACGAATTAGACAAAATCACACTTACTTGGGGTCTGGGGTAAAATCTAGGCTCAAATAGATGCAGGGCGCCTGCTTCGGTAGGCTTACCCTGACTGAGATATACACCCGTGTTTCCTGGGCCTCTTTTCGGCTTCAGTTCTTAGCCGCGACTGCTACGTTCGATTTTCAGAACTTGGACTACGCGTCTGACTTGGTCTTTGCAGGGCAGACTTTCCTTGCTTCAAAACGAAGCCGGTTGCTCTGCTATTCGTGACGGAGCAACTTTGAAAAGCCCGCCCCAGCTTCATCGACACGTCACTAGATGGTCTAGTTCTCTGAGTCGCAAAAAAACAGAGTAAAAGGAAGCGCTAAACACCTACAGTAAGCCAGTTCCAAATTCAGAAGAAAACACTAAAACCACTTAAAATAGAATATTTACATAACGTCCCAATAAAAAAGATAAAAGAACCTAAAATACCAATATAAATAATAAATGGATAAAAAAACAGTTGTACATCCAAAGTGTGAGACCTGCAGGCACAGTCCAAATCAGGGGATTCCTCCTTTCATACCCTCCGCTGTTCTATGTTCAGCATGGAGGAAGGAGGAGCGACCAATCAGAGCGTGGGAATTCCCTCCCTCGTCAGAGGAGGGGGCATGTCAAGCTGGCTCGGGACGCCCTGTGGGCGGGACATATGAATTGACCAATGGGAAACGCGCCGACATTCTGCTGCTTCCCCCAGTCAACCCATTGCCACTTACTGGGCAGGCTCCACTGAGTCAGGCATACCAGAGGGTCCTCCCCGCAGGGGGTCTCTTTTCTCCAGACTCAGTACTCCGCTCTGCCCCGGCCACTTAACACCCCAACACCTCTCAACATCCCGTTTGCTCTTTGAACTCCGATGTCTATCCAGACTTCCCGGCACCTATATGGATGCCTGGGCTGACTGAATAGACATTTATAGTAAATGCACAAATGTAATAAAACATACTTTAATCCATAAGATAACTTGGGGAGACTCATACCTGTGTAGTCCTGTTTCCCCCCTTCTCTGGAAGATGTTGCTGCTACTGGTGTCTGTGGTGCGGTCATACCTGTGAGGGTCCAGGAGAGCGGAGTGTCCATGGTGTTGTGGGGTTACAGGACAGTCTTCTGGTGATCTTTAGGTTCCACTCAGGGTGTTAGCACCTCCAGCTCCAGTGGGCTCCAGGGTTCCCAGAGACAGTGCCCACCAGAGCAGACTTCTTTCACACCCCTGCCCAAATAGACTGTAGACTCAGGCAGGGGTATATAAAAAGGGATGCTTTATTTAGCAGCCACTGCTGGTGTTATACAGCAGATACAGAAGGATTGAGATGGGTCCCAGACCTGTGGATGATGCTTGGCCCTCTGATAATCTTGAGGCCTTGCTCTCAGCTCTGATCCTTCTTTCTCAGTCAGCCCAGGAGGGACTGACTGGCATGTCACCCCCAGCCTGGAGGAGGCAGCACACACCTCCTCTGGAAGTGAACTCCCTATCATTTTGCACTAATTATCAGGCAACATAAATAAAATTGAGACATTTATAAATTGCAAGTCTAAATATATAGTTTACAACAAAATGTCATGTGCTTGCGGCCTGAATTATGTAGGCAAATCCAAGAGAGAACTCCATTTAAGAATAAAAATAAAAAATAACATGTGAATAATATAAAAAAAATGCCAAAAAACATCTGCAACAAAACAAAAAAGTGCATAATCTTCCAAAACATTTTTTTATTGAATCACGATAGTGACTTAACAAACTTTAAATTCATTGGCATGGAGCAAATCCCCCCCCGAATATTAGAGGGGGGGGGGGGGGATAGAAATAAAAAACTAATGCAAAAAGAACAACAGTGGATCTATAATTTGCACACAAGAGCTCCCAATGGTTTAAATGAACATGTAGATATTGTCCCTTTCCCTTAGCATTTTTAATTTTATAAGTATTTTTTAATAAATTGTTATTTTAAATTGTTGTTATATATAGTTAGAATATTGAATATAAGACAATATCTCCCCCCCCCCACCCCCCACCCCCCACCCCCCCTCAATCGCAGATCGGGACCATGTGTGGGAATACACCTGTGTTACCGTGTTTGGTGCAATACCTGATAGGCTCACAGGAGGCCTGAACCTCCGCCACTGGGAGCCTGGAGTGTTTCCTGAAATGATGCTTACAGCGCCTCCACCTGAGCAGGGATTCTAGTGTGTGTAATAACCCCTGACACAGGAACCACATATACAGTAACCACATACACCAGATTATGGATAAAACAGTTTACTATATGCAACACAACACAATATAAAATTAACCACATGACAATAGTGTCACCCTGTAACATTGGCCTAGTGCAGGCTGTAACCCCACACCATCCCCAAGAGTCCCCCACCCACCCAAGTGTGAGACAGCGCTGCCCATTAAGTTGTGATGAGGGTTGGTGCACTTGGTGTATGGTGAAGGTACCTGTTGGATTCCCCCCCCCCCCCCCCCCGGTGCGCAGATGCTGTACTTGGATGATGGATCTGAAAGCTTGATCCACAATGCCGCCTCCGCTACATGGGGTGGTGTCCCGCCAGACAGTCCCACTATGAAGATAGTCTCTATCTTGAGTGATGGTCTGAGTCCAGACACGATGATCAGGGCTGCACAGCAGGTGAACTGTGTCCCTGAACTCAGCGTATAACTAAAGGGGCAGGGTCCCTACTTAGGGCCTGTCCCTGTAGCAACCACAATCTGGGTATGGCTCAGGGCCTATCTGGGGCCTAGGGGGTTAACCTGGCCTAGTGCAGGGGCTATTGCTCCCTGCACACACCCTTCCCTAACCTGCTCCCAGCGCTGACTGACTTCCTGACTCCAGCGCGCAACAATGTATCCCCTTTGCAGCAGGAGAATCTGTAAGCCCTATTGGCAGTAATGCCGCAGGTGATATGGGTGAAAGGGCAGTCCCCAGAGGCTTCTGGGTAATGTAGTTCCTTTAGAGCCTCTACTCTATTGGCGCCGCGTGCGCTATCTTTACTGCGCATGCGCAATCCTGTAATGGCCGCCGCTTGCAACTGCACATGCGCAAACTTGTAATGGCCGCCGCTAACTCTCCTGCGCATGCGCGAGCTCGGGTAGGCCCTGCACTGACTCGCCGCGCATGCGCGAACCTCGCGCCAACCGCAACATGGCCACCGGACACATTCTGCGCATGCGTGACACTCCGCTTCATGCGCAAGCACATTGAACATGGCGGCGCCCTGCCGCTGGGAGCCCCCGGCAACGCGATCGCCCCCGCATCTCCCCGACATGCCACGGGGGTCCCCGCTACTGAGCGCAGGTAAGGGGGCCCAGGGGGAACCCTGCTACACTTGTATAGAGATTAATCCTTGATTCTTATACTCTCAAGTGCTGATGTTTAAAAAAGCATCAAATCTATATGTTTTCTTTAATTGCACTTGAAATTTGATGCACTTTAATATGTAGTTGAATGGTTGACTACACTAATCAGCACTGAGGGTATATAAGAGTCAGTAAGAGATTCAGCCACTATATCCCTGACGAAGCTTTAGGCCGAGTCCATAGAAGGACAGGCCGCGCTGAGCCGTACGGACGCTCCGCGCTGAGCCCCTTCATCCTCAATGAGGATGCCTTGAGAGGGGGCTCACGTGAGGGTCCGCAGGCGTGCGGAGGCGCTGGATTTTTCAGCCGACAGCCAAGCTGTTTTTCAGAGCGCTGTCGGCTGAAAACATCCAATCAGCACGGAGCAGCGTCAACGTCATGGCGCCGTGACGTCGGCGCCGTGACGTTGACGTTGGTGCGTCACGGGCGATTGGCCCAGCGACGTCACTGCCCCGCCTCACTCAGTCTCCCCCCGCCTCCGATCGTGCCTGCATGGGCATGAAATCGCGCAGATTTCAGCAGGCGAGCCTCAGTGTCAGCGCGGCTCTCAACTCCTCACCCCTCTATGGCCCCAGCCTTAGGAAGAAGCGAAACTAGTAGGGTTGTCAACGTGGCGCTATACTCTTTCTATCAGAGGCTTGCAAGGACTGTAGAGTTTTTCCTGGCACACGGCCAGCGAGGACCTTATTGACGTCAGACGCAAGACATCAGTGTTGGGCATGAGAAGTCCAGAAGACAACAGAGGTTCACAGCGCGGAGAGCCTGCTGTTGCAGGCGACGGCAGCGTTCCCGAGACGCGGATATAACCGGCGGCCCCTTACGTACTATCACCGAGGAGGACGCGGACATCACGAGGTGACCCATACAAGAACTGTACTATTGTGGTATACTCTATGGACGTGTACTCTGATGGAATAGTGTCCTTTAATGCTGTGACATCAACACCTTGTACCCCTCTGATGCTGCACTATTCATTCATTACTTGAAAGTAAGAATAGGGGCTTGTGGCCTATATATATATATATATATATATCTTTTATTTAATCTAAGCGGGTGTACAAAGAAAAGAACAAACAGCGCACAACTCATAGTGAAATCAATTAAATATATTGAAATAAAGCGAAGGAGGTGATAAATGCACGTACAAAATACTAAAGTTGTTTAGGCAATACATGGATTTTGGCACATGTTACCAACTGGAGTCAGCGTTCGCCAGAACTGCAGCAAGATTCAGCATCCGCCGGTAATCAGGGGGGCCCGTCAAAACCCGAGTACCGTCTCAGCCTCCCGACACAATCCTAGTTCCAGGAAGAAAGTCACCATTGTAGGGCTCTGTGGTTGGTGGAGACCACCCCCCGGTCTGGACCAATCAAACAGCCTTATATGGTATATATATATATAGGGTTTGATCACTTGCACTTATATTCCTGAAGAAGTTTGTAACGAAACGCGTAGGATTTGTGTTCTCCACTGGGTATATACCTCTATCTATATATGCGAGCGCATCTACTAGCGGCTGGAGCCAGCGGGACTTTGTTTATACTTTTTGCCTACTCTGTTGCCGAGGACTTTTGGCGCGCTCGATGGCGTAGGTCTGGTGACATAGACCAGGCGATGAGGAGTCTGTGCGAGATGAAGTACCGAAGCAAGGGAGTAACGCTGATCCCTGACAATTAGACCGGAGGGGAATGAGCCCAAACAGCGGCTGAGCTGTATACCGAACGCATGATCGGTACTTTCCTCCTGGAACTAGAATTGTGTCGGGAGGCTGAGACGCTACCCGGGTTGTGATTACCGGCGGATGCTGAATCTTGCTGCAGTTCGGGTGAACGCTGACTCTGTAAGTTCTCTCTTATTACTGCTTAGATTGTAAGCTCTCCGGGGCAGGGACTCCCCCTTTCCTGTTTACTTTTATGTTTGAAGCGCTTATTCCCATGATGTGCGATGATGTGCGATATTATTTTGTTGAGTGGATTACTGCGGTGAAGCGCTATGTACATGGATGGTGCTATTTAAATAAAGATATACATACACCTGTACATTTCAGGCCTTTCCAGCAACAAAGCAGGTAAATTTCCTCTGGGTACAGCCAGTGCAGTACCGCCTCGATTACTGTAACCTCCTGCTGTCCGGCCTTCCTGCCTCTCACCTGTCTCCCCTACAATCTATCCTAAACGCTGCTGCTAGAATCACTTTACTCTTTCCCAAATCTGTCTTAGTCTCTCTCCTGCCGAAATCCCTCTCCTGGCTTCCTTTTAAACTTTGTATTACTTTCAAAATTCTCCTCTTTTCTTTTAAGGTTAAAGTACACTCCTCTGCCCCTCCTTACACCTCAGCCCTAATTTCTCGCTATGCACCATCCCGACTCTTGCATTTTGCTCAAGGATGTCCTATGCCTACCCCTTTTGTATGTAACAATGGGCGGCTCCCTCTGCAGGGCGCCGCCATCTTTGAGGTGCGGGCGCGGTATACTCGCGCATGCTCAGATGCAGCGCTACGTAGTGCAGGGCCCTTACCAAGTTGTGCATGCGCAGATGCGATTCGCGGCGGCCATTACAGTCGTGCATGCGCAGTATACTTGCACGCACACGGTGGCAAAAGGGGAAGGCTCCGCAAGGGACTACAACTCCCAGCAGCCCCAGGGGATGCGAATCACATGGACCAGCACAGCCAATAGGGCTGAGAGGACTCCATGCTTCCAGGAAGATACATTTCGCGCACTGGGAATCAGAAGTCAGTCGGAGCTGGGACACAGAGGTTGTAGGTGCAGGGTGTCTGTGGCCCCTGCACTAGGCCAAGTATCCCCCTAGGCCCAGACTCACTTGGGAAGCTTGTGGCTGCTACAGGGACAGGCCCTTAGGTAGGGACCCTACCACATTAGCTGTTTGATAAGTTCAGGGACGCAGCTGCGACGCTGCGCAGCCCTGATAATTGTGGTCTGGGACCAGACCCCTACAAGATACAGAGATTGTCTTCACAGTGGGACCATCTAGCGGGACACCACCCCATGCAGAGGCGGACTCATCGCGGGATCAGCGGATCCACTCTGTCTTCATGTCGGCGCACCCGGGTGTGGACACACCCGGCAGGTACCTCACCACAACATGTGGGAGTGGGACTCTTGGGACACGGTGTGGGCTACACGGTGGTGGGTAACGGCCGTGCGAGGCTTGGTGGGCAGTTGTACCATCTTAGCAATTAGTAGTATATATATATATATATATATATATATATATATATATATTAGAACAAAATAGAAAGAAAAAGCGCCCGATCCATGTGTAAATTCTGATAAAAGGTTTAATTTACCATAGACAGACAATTGCACACTCACACTTTTTCAGTGTTTTAAAAGCATTTTATGGGACAAGCCCATGCACCAGGCGGACGTCAGACTTCCACTACTTTCTTCCGTTTTCATGCGGTTGTTTGCACTGCAAGAAGTTACTGCTGCTATTGGTGTCACCGTTTAAGCCTCTCTCCGACAACCCGGATGAGCTTCTTGTGGTTCCCGGTCTGCACGGCTGTACACAAACCTTCACCAATGAAGAAACAGGGAAGCAGGAAACTCCTGTACTGGTGTCTGCACTCAGGCGTCTGGGCTGCTCCACCACCGTAGTTCCTATATCACGTGACCCTACGCGTTTCTTCCGACTCAGCGGATTTCATCAGGGGATGGACTCTCGTTGAAATGACTTGCTTTTTATAGTACTTTAGTCCAATAAAGCAAGTCAAACCCAAATGGTTCCAATCAATTAGATTAATATAGGTAATCTGTGCTGGATGTTAACAAACTGACAGATCACTTTAGAGAGGACAAGATTTAAAATACACACATAACATAACAAGTGGCTATAAGAAAATATATTACATAGTTAACACAATAAACTAAACCCTAATACATGATAAATTAATTGTCTATATTGATATAAATGACTTAATTATTATATATATATATATATACAAAACTAACATATGACTAATATTGTTAGTTATTATGTAACATAAAATATTCCATAGATCCGTTGTGTTCAAATACTTTGTTAATAGAACATAAAAAGTAATAATTAGGTCTTCCTATTTAACCACAATGATACATGTCATAATAATAAATTAGATAAATCTAACAAATAGATGGAATAAATGTTAAATCATAAATTAAATTGCATTACTGCATTAATAAATGTCTTAAGCTTGAAATTTTAATCACACAACGTTTGCATTGACCGCAAAACGCTATGTGATTTAAAGACGAAATGAAACCATGATCAAACATAATATTTGTATTTCGAATTAGTTTGATCCAACCATAGAATGGACAACAAAATGGATTGATTAAAAACTTTAAATTTGAGATTCTGTGTGTATATAGATGTAAAAACACCATATGAACTATGCATGGATATAAATTCCAGATAGAGATGATAATAGAGACAGGTATCTAATAAAAATAATTACATATCATTTTTCATAGAATAATGTATTACAAAAGAACCATGTGAATATATATTTAGAAAATGAGGAGACATATATAAGTTTGATCACAAACGTAGTGACCCCAAATATAAAATATATCAATATGAATATGTGATATTAGTACAGGTACCCCGATAAGGGAAGAAAGACGAGCAGAGAGAGAATATAGATTTAAATATAGAGACGTAATGTCAAAGAACCAGCAATCCATATTTACAAAATTTGTGATATACTAATAATTTAACTAAAGAACATAGTGTCTATTTGTAACAAACATGTATAATATAATACACTATACATGATGTATATAAATACACACACAAACTCATCAATTAACATTAATGATTTATGTGTCTTAACAATTATATGTAAAATAGTGTTATGAACCTTGTATTGGTTCACAATCATGTGTATAATAAACATAACCTCGCAAGTGTAATATGACAATATATGTGTATCGAATATATAAAGAAATAATAAACTAAACATTAAACTAACTATTATCTTTTGTGTGTAAACGTGAAGTGTATAATATAATATATACAAAATACTCAAAATGCTTCTGACCAGGGGCCCCCTCTCAAACACTACTTGGGGAAACAGAGGGAACATGCTACACACGTTCAACCCAGACCTCTGTGACCCCAATGATGTTGAACAGAGGAAAATAGCCACTACACAATTGTACTCGTATCGATACAATCATTGAGACCACCCGGACTTAGTGAATCCAACACATAGATCCAGTAGGTCTCCCTTAAGTTAAGTTTCTTGAGTCTATAACCGCTAAGTAATGTGGATGGTATTAGTTCTAACCCCATAACCAAGAGAGAAGATGGATCCTTGTTGTGTTTTTCAAGATAATGTTTAGATAAATTGTGTGAAGTTGTACCATGAATAATATTTCGCCTGTGCTCTAAAAAGTGTGTACTCAAAGTACGTGTTGTCCTACCCACATATTGATAGCCACATGGGCATGAAATAATGCAGATGACAAATGTAGATAAACAATTAATCTGGCCTTTTATTGCATAGATGGATTTATTGAAATGGGAAGTGATATGATCCCCTTTATTCATATGGCTACATGTTAGGCATCTACTGCGTCCACAGGATGAGTTGCCATTTTTTGATATCCCCTTTGTGGGATGATTGATGTTTTGCTTTAGATGACTAGGAGCCAACATAGTTTTTAGGGTCCTTGCTTTCCTATAAATTATAGGAATTTTTGGTGGTAATTTTGGACCAATGATAGGATCTCTTAACATAATGCTCCAATGCTTGTTTAAAATGGATGTTATACCATGTGTTGGATTGTTATATGTTGTAACAAATAAGGGTGATTTCACAGATGTACCAAATTTACTTACATTATCAGTCCTATCTTTCAAATAGGTCTTTTTGGACTTGTTGAGCAAAGCTATACGTTCCAAAGCACTCACCTGTCTAAATGTCTCTTGGCTTATGTGAACGTCATAACCTTTGGCTATAAATTTTTAGACTAACAAATCCCCCTGGGCCAGAAAATCAGAATCAAGAGAACAATTTCTCCTGATTCTGAGAAACTGGCCCCTGGGGATGTTGTCCAACCACTTTCTGTAGTGGTTACATCTATTGTGCAGATAACTGTTTGTTGCAACCGACTTAAAATGAGTTTTGGTAATAATCTCATGATTTTCACTAACCTCCAGTTCTAAATCTAGAAAAACTATTTTTTTCTTATTTATATCAAATGTAAATTTTAGATCCATATCGTTGTTGTTAAAAGAATTCAACTTTTTCTCCAAATGTTCAAATTGCCCGTCCCAAATCATAATAATGTCGTCTATGTAACGGCCATAGAACACCAGGCCGGCCCCTAGATCCGCATCACCCCAAACATGGTATTCCTCCCACAAACCCATGTACAGGTTCGCATAGCTGGGGGCAAACCTCGTGCCCATGGCCGTCCCACAGACCTGTAAATAATATGTTTTTTCAAACAAAAAATAATTGTGCTCTAAAATGAATGAAATGGCTTGCAATATAAATGTAGACTATTTATTACATACATTCTCTTCTATGTCCAAAAAATGTTTAATGGCCTGTAAACCCTTATCATGTTTGATACATGTGTATAGAGATGTTATGTCACATGTAGCCCAAATATATGTGGGCTTCCATTTTATTCCAGAGATGGAGTCAAGGACATGCAGCGTGTCCCGAAGATATGATTTCAATCTGCTAACTATAGGTTGTAAAAAGTAGTCTACATATTGGGACACGCTGGACGTCATCGACTCCACCCCTGAAACAATGGGTCTACCAGGAGGCGTTGTGATGTGTTTATGCAGTTTAGGGATATGATAAAATATTGGGGTTCTGGGTGAACGAATGAATAGAAAATTTAATTCTGCTTTACTGATAATACTCATATCAAAGGCTTTAATTAGAAAGTCCTTGTACTGAACCTGAAAATCTTCCATAGGATCTTTACCCAAAACACAATAAGAGGATTGGTCACCTAATAAACGATATGCCTCAGTTAGATAGTCCACTCTATCTTGCAGGACTACCCCCCCCCCCCTTATCTGCTTGTCTGATGATAAGATTACTCACACTACTTAACTCCTTCAGTGCAATGTTTTCTTCTTTGGATAAATTTCTTTTTTGTATGGTGGTTTCATATGGACACATAAGTATTGTTTTATTTTTATTCAATTTTTGTTATTTTTCCACATTTTTTACAGAGACTATATTTTTTTCATGTTTTATTTTGTTCATATGATTAGACTTTTGTGATTTTTTTCTCATATGTTATTGGTATTTATATTTTTCAATTTGCCACACACTTTTTTCATTTTTTATTATATATTTTTTTATATATATTTTTTTATATTTGATACATCACTTTGTTCCATATCACAGTTTTTATATTGATAATTTCATTGTTATTAGGCATCTGTGCAGGGTGTGTCGGCTTGCAGGTCAGGACCGGGGTTGCAGCAATTTGGGTGTATGCTGATACGGGCGCTGTCTTATATTTCTTTTCATATATATATATATATATATATATATATATATATATATATATATATATATATATATATATAAAAATAAATATATATATAAAATCTGTTTCCAGTAAAGGTTATTGTTGTTTTAACCAGTGTGTGATTATTGTCATTGGGTCCTGTGAGGGGCTCCTCCCACTACGCTGGGATCCCTCTCGGGTGGAGGCGCTGCACCAAGAGTATTGTATTGTGTCACCCCCAGGCTCCCCGTGGCGGAGGCTTGGGAACTCCGTGAGCCAGCAGGTAAAGGCAGCACCGGTAGCATATTTACAGCGTACACCCTCAATCTCACTTAGGGGGAGGGTACAAGGGCTACATTTATTTAAAGCCCTCTCCCACCTATTACCCACTCTCACTGCCCCACACCTCTGGAATGCCCTTCCCCTCAATAGCCGACTAACACCCTCTCTAACCACCTTTAAGACCCATCTTAAAACACTTTAATGAAGCACATGGGTAGCTCTGTGGCTGATACTGATACATCTTGGATGCACTGTCCTTGACCACCTGCAGACGCACTTACCCAAACACCCTCCTACTGTCTCTGTAAGTTCTCCCTACTTACCACTTAGATTGTAAGCTCTTCAGGGCAGGGACTCCTTTTCCAAATGTTACTTTTATGTCTAAAACGCTTTTTAATTTTATGTCAGTGTTATATTATTATGTCCTGTGTATTACTGCTGTGAGGCGCTATGTACAGGATGGCTATATAAATAAAGACATACATACACTTTTATAGTAACAGCAGTAAATGAAAACAACCGTTTAAAACAATATGATTTCAATGTTTACACCTCTCTGATAGGGTTAAAGAATAAGATTGAACTAACACTTTCGTCCTTTGTAAAATGACACCTTTCCTGTTACCGGAAAGATGAGAAAATAAACTTAATTGCACTAATAAAATATGATTTATTTATTTCAATTATACAACATGTTACAGGAACAGAAGTCAAAAGGCTCAGTATTATTTATTATATAAAAAAAACAGACACAGCCTCAACGGATGAACGCTGCAGAATTAAATACTGTTACAATAAAAAAAAAAAAGGGGGTCTTTTCATTTTAATGACTGTGGCATCTGGACCATCACAGTTGACACCTGATTTACGAGGAACAAGACAAGAATATTTAGCCATCCATTTCCAGACTCGCACAGCATCCAACCCAGCGATGATTTACAAATGTCCATATGCACGTTTTTAGGCATTTCTCAATTTTTACCTTGTTCTTTTCCCCCTGTAATTGGGTTTCTTATAACCCCCTCACTGCCAGAAAGGCCTGCAATGTACTGCTGAGCAATGCAAGGGGTCAACAGAACACTGCAATTATACTGTAGTGACTATCGAAAGGCCCCGATCTACTAAATGGTGCTAAGCGTTAGCAAGCCTTTACTCCCATTGATATGAACGGGTGTAAATGACATGCTAAACTTTAGCCCCCACCCTCTTGTGGATCTGGGCTACATTAGCACACTGGGCACACAGATCAAAGACATGTCTCACGTCATGTGCAAAAGGAAATTGTAATGATTGCTACAGTGGTACTTTTCCTAGGCCTGTATTTTTCACATTTTTAAGTGTATAAGACATTTTATTAAAAGGTATTGATGCTTTTTTCTGTCTTATTAAATGGGTATTATATTATTATACAGTGAGGTACCTTTATGCTTTACGCTGCTGCTTGGTAAAGAAGCCATATATGATTTACAAAAAGGAGTGCAGGATATTTGTAGGAGTCTTCTCTTGCCATTTGGTTTCTTTCAAAACATATTGCTTTGGGGTAACCCTTTTTCATTTTTGAAAGGCAGCCGCCCCCCCCCTCCCTTCTCTTTCTAAATGGTTGAGAAGCAGGAGAGGACCCCGGGGTAGAACTGTGTTACTCTCAGCTGCAGGTAACTAAAAAAATGTGCCGCCAGGTACTTCCTGGTATTTAAATCCCCGGGGTGACATTGCAGCTTCGTATTGGGGTCTCGGGAGATTAAAACCTTGACCCGGGGAGGTGATGACACCAGGAGGGGGGGGGGGGGGGGGGGTTCCATTCAGCGGGATCCTGGGAAACGGCCCGAGCTGAGGTTAACGCGTTTACGGCTCCGAGACGCCCTGCTTCCCATCCATGTCACAAAAAAAGAGGGGGGCATGGGGGATTTTTTTTTTTTACTGGGGGCCCAGCTGGAATTATATGCGAGACCTGCAATCAGCAACGGGTAAAGTATACAAACATCACTTTGTTATACATTCTAAATATGGTAACAATATATTGCACAGATTGGAACAATACAATAATATCTAAACAATCAGATTCCTTAACGTGTGAATAAAGCCACACTCTGCCTACAACACCACATTCTGCAATGCATTGAAGGCCCTTTGGCACAAAAGGGGGTTATATATACACAGGGACAGAAAAGCCACACTTTGTGTACCCACAATAAATACATTGCACGATTTCTGTTGTGCCCTTGCTGCTGGTTATTTGTCTCCCAGGAGGTTTGCTAAAATAATGGTCGTTATTGCTATAGTAACAATCCAGTTATTTTCTGTCTGAACTAGGCAATCAAAACAAGAGTCCCCGCTTCCAAATTCACCCTTTCACTGCCAAACAGGCCTGCAACACAGTCCAGAGCAATGCCTGGCAGGTCCATCAGGCAGCAAAAAGGGTTAGTATAACATGTACTCGTAAAATTAATATACAATAAAATCATTGCCACATTCCAAGAGGGCAGAATAAATTAATATCAGAGACCCTAAGTGAGCAATAACCACTGTGATCATGGCTAAGAAAGACCATTTACTTCAAATTCAGCAATGCTGCATGAACTGCTCCCTGCAGTAACCCCTTTTGCGTGGACTGTCCCTACTGTAATCTTTGGCTGCTCCCTGCAGTAAGCGGACTGCTCCCTGCAGTAAGCGGACTGCTCCCTGCAGTAACCCGTTGTATGGATGGCTCCCTGCAGTAACCCCTGTTGCATGGACTGCTCCCTGCAGTAAGCCTTGTGTTGCATTGGCTGCTCCTTGCAGTAAGCCTTGTGTTGCATGGACTGCTCCCTGCAGTAACCCTTATTGCACGACTGCTCCCTGCAGTAACCCTTATTGCATGGACTGCTCTCTGCAGTAAGCCTTGTGTTGCATGGACTGCTCTCTGCAGTAACCCTTATTGCATGGACTGCTCTCTGCAGTAACCCTTATTGCATGGACTGCTCTCTGCAGTAACCTCTGATGCATGGACTGCTCTCTGCAGTAACCTCTGAT
Source organism: Ascaphus truei (assembly GCF_040206685.1). NCBI lineage: Eukaryota > Metazoa > Chordata > Amphibia > Anura > Ascaphidae > Ascaphus > Ascaphus truei. The sequence goes on along the minus strand of NC_134488.1, from coordinate 115,486,286 downwards.
GCATGGACTGCTCCCTGCAGTAAGCCTTGTGATGCATTGGCTGCTCCCTGCAGTAAGCCTTGTGTTGCATTGGCTGCTCCTTGCAGTAAGCCTTGTTGCATGGACTGCTCCCTGCAGTAACCCTTGTTGCATGGACTGCTCCCTGCAGTAACACTTGTTGCATGGACTGCTCCCTGCAGTAACCCTTGTTGCATGGACTGCTCTCTGCAGTAACCTCTGATGCATGGACTGCTCCATGCAGTAACCCATTGCATGGACTGCTCCCTGCAGTAACCCATTGCATGGACTGCTCCCTGCAGTAACCCGTTGCATGGACTGCTCCCTGCAGTAACCCTTATTTCTGCAGTAAGTCTTGTTGCATGGACTGCTCCCTGCAGTAACTCTGGCACTGTGGGTGCTATCAGCATTACAAGGACAGACGTATGCACGGCCATCTCTCCGGAGACACAACAGCAGAGGTTTTCATATCTGCAGAGGGGCCAGATATTACCATATGGTAATATCTGTACCAGCAATGTGCGGCATTCCCCTTTCTATCAGATAAAACAAACAACCTTGCACGCTCTGTATACCTCGCACGCTCTGTATACCTCGCCCGCTCTATATAAAGCTACTAGTAACGTGAAAGTTACATCTTTGCATTAGATGTGTAGCCATTTTGTCTTGTCCCAGTTTCATTAGCAATATCCAGCCCGTTATCTGATGCACACGAAACCCTACCACTGTCAGCAGCAAATTCTACCATTCATTCCTAGAGGAGACCGCATCACAAGGCAAACACCAATATACTGCATCACTGGCCTCTCCGGTAGCAAGAGCCAAATAAGCCGCGCAGAGCACCTTTGGGTAAAAACATTATGAAATCCGTATACTGCTAAACATGCTTAGATTTCCCATCTCACTGCTGGGCGGCATTTGAACAGCAGAGAAACGTTTCAATAATTTCCAGCAAAATCAACCGTAGATACTAATGCACCGAGTGTCTTATTCTCTAAGCAGTGCTATGCCATAGGACACCTTAAAGTCCATTCTGGCATCAGAAGATGTCCTATGGCATAAAAAGCACTGTCTAGTAAACATAACCCTAAGGGGGCCATGTATAAAGAATTGTTTTTTTTTATAAACAATCGTTTAAAAAAAAAAAAAAATTCTTTCCTAAAATCACTAAGCGGCATATGTTGGTATATCATAATTCATGTTCATACATCTTTGTGTCAATATTCATGACAGTTACTAAAGGAAGCTACGGAGTTAATGGTAAGCAGTGGATGATACCCACCCTGTGATGACACATAGAACTACGTAGTAGAGGGTATAAGAGCAGGGGAATGTTCTAGAGAGGAAGTTCCAGCGTGAGAGGAAGAGCAGAGCCTCGGCAGTAGAGGTTGGGGAGTTATAAAAAGAGCTGGCACCCCTTTCTGTTGCAGATAGGATCCTATAGCATGGCCATAAGAGAGGAGCATGTGCCAGAGTGGGAATGCCACATGCCACAGTGGGTAAAGCAGAGAAGCCGCAGCATGTTAGAGGATCAGCCCTACAAGCAGATCCTCGGCTACAGTCTTCATTACCCTGAGGAAATGGCCGTGCCAGAACACGACTGGAGAGTAATAGCAACGTAGACAGACTAGGCCAGGATCTCAGCAGGGACCTGCAGTAAAAGGGACCAATAGGATGCTGTTAAAAAGGGGGGCACGGTGTCCACCAGATGAAGTCAGAATAGTAACAAGTGAATCTACCTCCCATGGGTGTTGAGTGGGCACCCAGGTGAGAAATGTATTTGGAGTGATAGTGGTATGGATGAGAAAAAGTGCAACCCTGTCAATCTTTTTGTAACTGACTGCAGTGTTCCCAAGCCCGGGGACATGAATAAGGATTGACGTTGTACTGTAAAAACTCCTGGCGTCCATCTTTTCCACCGCCCAGACGACCACATCCAGGCCTGAGACAAGATAAATCTATGCTAATGGCAAACATACATCTACCTCGATGTCCCCTCCCTAGGGAGCTGAGGCAGGGAGGGTTACAGTCACGTTCATACATATGAATGCATTTCATCTTTTACACCAAGAAAATGTTGCATGCTCGCAATTTTCCATCTTTACATATTTGCGCCAGTGGTGTAACTACCGCGAGTTCAGCCGCACCCAGGGCCCATCCTCCTACGCAGTGGAACATTGTTCCAGCGCATATTTTAGCTGCCGGAACAGCATTCGGGCAGTTCTGTAAGGTTCACTTTGAGTCCTCCCCAGCTGTGCAGCGGCACCTGTCAGTGCCCTGCTGAACGGCGCCCGCCCCGGCGCTCGTAAGGAGTTAGGTTCAACCGGAATTCGGGCCCAACTTCTGCAATCAGCCGCATGGTTGGGTCCCATCCATAGCCGGGAAAGGCCCTACATGCCCCGCTCCACAAGAAGAGCAGGCAGTGTATATAATTGCACCAGGACTCACAAATCCCTTGCTCCGCCCCTGTTGTGCACCATGGACAACCGCCAGCCCGTAGCGCATTTTTTTCCCCACGCAACACAAATTGTTTTTATACGCTGGTGTGCAGAGAAGTATGAATATGTTACTCTTCTGTGCTTCAACTTTGCAACAAAATTGCTTCTAGCCGCACCTACTACAAGTGTCTTTGATGGTAGGATACCACGGTACAAAAATCTATGTCAATAACGAGTGCATGTCAAATCCTGGACATTGCGGTTTGGGTGAGGGACATAGCGGAGACTTTTGCATTGGGTGAGGAAGGGACACAGCGGAGACTTTTGCATTGGGTGAGGATGGGACACAGGAGACTTTTGCATTGGGTGAGGATGGGACACAGCGGAGACTTTTGCATTGGGTGAGGATGGGACACAGCGGAGACTTTTGCATTGGGTGAGGAAGGGACATAGCGGAGACTTTTGCATTGGGTGAGGAAGGGACATAGCAGAGACTTTTGCATTGGGTGAGGATGGGACACAGCGGAGACTTTTGCATTGGGTGAGGATGGGACACAGCGGAGACTTTTGCATTGGGTGAGGATGGGACACAGCGGAGACTTTTGCATTGGGTGAGGATGGGACATAGCGGAGACTTTTGCATTGGGTGAGGATGGGACATAGCGGAGACTTTTGCATTGGGTGAGAAGGGACATAGCGGAGACTTTTGCATTGGGTGAGCATGGGACACAGCGGAGACTTTTGCATTGGGTGAGGATGGGAAACAGGAGACTTTTGCATTGGTTGAGGATGGGACATAGCAGAGACTTTTGCATTGGGTGAGGATGGGACATAGCGGAGACTTTTGCATTGGGTGAGGATGGGACACAGGAGACTTTTGCATTGGGTGAGGATGGGACATAGCGGAGACTTTTGCATTGGGTGAGCATGGGACACAGGAGACTTTTGCATTGGGTGAGCATGGGACACAGCGGAGACTTTTGCATTGGGTGAGGATGGGACACAGGAGACTTTTGCATTGGGTGAGGATGGGACATAGCGGAGACTTTTGCATTGGGTGAGGATGGGAAACAGGAGACTTTTGCATTGGTTGAGGATGGGACATAGCAGAGACTTTTGCATTGGGTGAGGATGGGACATAGCGGAGACTTTTGCATTGGGTGAGCATGGGACACAGGAGACTTTTGCATTGGGTGAGCATGGGACACAGCGGAGACTTTTGCATTGGGTGAGGATGGGACACAGGAGACTTTTGCATTGGGTAGGATGGGACACAGGAGACTTTTGCATTGGGTGAGGATGGGACACAGGAGACTTTTGCATTGGGTGAGGAAGGGACACAGGAGACTTTTGCATTGGGTGAGGAAGGGACACAGGAGACTTTTGCATTGGGTGAGGATGGGACACAGGAGACTTTTGCATTGGGTGAGGATGGGACACAGGAGACTTTTGCATTGGGTGAGGAAGGGACACAGGAGACTTTTGCATTGGGTGAGGAAGGGACACAGCGGAGACTTTTGCATTGGGTGAGGATGGGACATAGCCGAGACTTTTGCATTGGGTGAAAAGGGACATAGCGGAGACTTTTGCATTGGGTGATGATGGGACATAGCGGAGACTTTTGCATTGGGTGAGCATGGGACATAGCGGAGACTTTTGCATTGGGTGAGGATGGGACATAGCCGAGACTTTTGCATTGGGTGAGGAAGGGACATAGGAAACTTTTGCATTGGGTGAGGTCTCTGGACGTTATAGTCCAACTCTGGAGAGAGGATTCTTGGACATGGAGTGTGGAAAAGGACACAAGACAAATACTCATGAAGACAACTGGCTCTTCCATGTGAGGTGGCAGGACTTGCACAGCATGTGATCCTTCAGTGGGTAGCAGCCGCTCTCTGTAGGCTCCGGGGACAAGTGGATGTGACATTGCTGCAACGCAATAAAGGAAATCAGTGCAAACGATCACAGATCTTAAAGGCAATGGGAACCTTTAACCGAGGGCAACTCCAGTCCTCAACTATAAGGTACAGATGAGTAAAAACATAATGGCCAATCAAACATGGACAAGAACAAACAAAGTTAAGGGGCTTAAGAGGATACTGACCCTTAGTATGTGAATGTCCACTTGTGGCAGACCGATCTAAATCTGTCACCCGGTGGCCCAGCACTGCGTGTGAATAGTCAGGATTACCTCCAGGGATAACAGGAGCATATGACCCTGAGCAGTATATGGAATAGTATCACTTTGGATTACAAAGAGTGCTAGGAATCCTGAAAGCTACCTAGATGTAGTATAATGTGAAGACTGAGCCACCTGTGCTGAAGCAGGGACATCCTGAAACAACCTGGCCTATTGGTCCTCGAGCACTAGAGTTTGCCACCAATGAGTTTGAGAGAGAGAGAGATTTGCTGCCTCTGCATTATAATCTGTATTATTACCCACCTCACACCGATAACAATTCTCGTGGAAGCTGCGCCCAAGACATTCTATTTTATAGGAGTCATGTCCATCTCTGGGGATAATGGGCTTCTTACAGACACTGCAAATTGGTGCATATTTCCTGGTACAAATAAACAGAGGTTCATTAGTTGAAGTAATGGCGGAAGGAGTCACATCAACACAATCCCGTACAAACATTTATTCGGAGTCTGTGGCATGAATTTCATTTCCATGGCTTACCAAAAGGCCCTCACTTCATTTTCCAACCCTTCACATATTTGTGAACACCCAAAGGTGACAGGCTATTCTCTTAGACTGCAATATCCTCTTATTCTAATAATCCTGTATGACGTCTTCTTTTGCATAGATCTCCAACACTTTGAGCGGCATTAGTTACATAGTTACATAGTAGATGTGGTTGAAATAAGACATATGTCCATCAAGTTCAACCTATGCTAAATTTAGACGACAGACACTTATCCTATATTTGTATTTACACTATTTTGACCCAGAGGAAGGCAAACAAAAAACTCCAGTAAAACAGCATCCAATGATGTCTCATAACATTAGATGATTGATCAAGTCTTTGAGGTGCCAAGATCTGTGCCATTGTACTGTCTCACCCTTTGGATTACCAGGCTGTGTGTCTACCTCTTCGCGACAAATATGTCCTATAGCTACGTTTTCAAGGTTCTGTGTCACTAAGCTATATCCTAACTAATCGTGCTACCATATATGTACTGTAAGCGGTTTTGTCCAATGCTTTATCGTGCTATGACACACACAACTGAGCTGAGAAAATCTTTGGGGTGTCACACGCTATATCCCTGAGTCTTCTACATCAGTCATAGCTATAGTAATTATCTGTGCACCAAATTCCCATTTTCACTACTCTGTTACTAAATTGCCAAGTTCTGTATTACAGCTCTCTCAAATGCCCAAGAGATGCCAGACCTCTCTCCAATGCCCAAGAGATGCCAGACCTCTCTCCAATGCCCAAGAGATGCCAGACCTCTCTCCAATGCCCAAGAGATGCCAGACCTCTCTCCAATGCTCAAGAGATGCCAGACCTCTCTCCAATGCCCAAGAGATGCCAGACCTCTCTCCAATGCCCAAGAGATGCCAGACCTCTCTCCAATGCCCAAGAGATGCAAGACCTCTCTCCAATGCCCAAGAGATGCCAGACCTCTCTCCAATGCCCAAGAGATGCAAGACCTCTCTCCAATGCCCAAGAGATGCCAGACTCTGTCCCACATAGCTCTGTGATCTCAATGAGGTGCCCTCTGCACTTACCTATAGTAATCATCTGCACAGTGAACATCATTATATTCATCCACAGCAAAGCTCTCATCTGCTATCCTCCGTTGACACACCACACACGTGAAGCATTCTGGGTGGTAACCGTTGCCCATGGCACGCACAATATGCTGTAGGATTAATGTCTGACACTTGGCACATTTTTCTAATGTGTCCTGAAAGAGGACAAAAAAAACAAACCAATCAGGTCATTTGCATTTAATGGATCAATCGGATAAAATGGATCAATTGTAGACAGTTCTTCTTTTTAAAAAAAATCTATTGTAAGGATAAGTCATATGCTAATGGTGTAAAGCCCTTATTCAGTAAAGGTTGATCACTTGAATTGCAGTTTATTAAGCTTTTAAAACGGCACTGGGCAATAGACACTATTTAAAAGGGGCAATCCCTCCTAGGACCAAGTGAACTAATTCCAGTGACATATTTAAGGGGGTCTCAGCTGGGTGATCATTTTTTTGGTACCCAAATCTGACACCTATAACTATTTTTAATTTATATCTTAAAGTCAGACTTAATTTTCTCTGGTTACTCCCTTTTGTGTGACGTCACTGTGTGATCAGGAAGGCTTGTAGAGCCAGCGTCCCCGCTCCCGACCTGCCCTTATCTTTAGTGGCTCTCTGATAAGGACAGGGGGAGAGAAGAGCGAATAAAACACTTGATTGACAAACACTGCCCAATTTGGAGACCCCATAGAAATTAAGCTATCCGACTATGTGGGATTGCACCCTTTGATAGGACATTTTGGTGTCACCGTGTTACAAAGCTCTCTGGCTCTCCTTTGTTACTATTGTGTATGATTATTTATATGCATACAGGCAGTCCTCAGTTATCCAACACAATGCGTTACTCAAAATGGCGTTGTAAAGCGAAACGTTGTAAAGCGAAACACGTTTTCCCATAGGAACACTGTTTAAATGAAAGGTTCCGGTCCTGAAGGCATTTTTAACACTAAAATACACCAAATATTTTATGCAGGCAATAAGATATGCAGCACACACATAAATTATATAGTGTATATACTGTATTATATATATAATATAACATAATAAATAATATATTATATAGTATAATATTATACAGTATATATACGCTCTTACGACTCTTTGCAACGTTGTTTATGTGAATGTGTATATATTTACACACATACACAACGTTGCAAAGCGTTGTAAGAGCGTTGGATAAGCCATTTTGGCGTTGTAAATATGTATATAGGTATGCATTGCATAGCGTTGGATAAGCCATTCGTTGTATAGCGAAGCGTTGTAAAACGAGGACTGCCTGTATTGTTATACCAAACAAACGGTAATTACAGAAAAGTAAACATGTCACTTCTGAAAAGAGATTTTATACACGTTTCCCAACTGCAAAACTGGGGCAATAGTAGTGCAAAAAACACCCCAAATGACTACTATTTAAGAAAAAAGCTGTTGTGCGGAATTGTATTTTCGTTTCAGTGATTACTTTGGTGGCATTTCTTGCCTTAACTTAACCCCTGGAAGACGGTGATAATTGAGCCTTAAATCAGCAATACTACTGTCCAACTTTTTTCGTATTATTATTTGTATATATAAAGCATGTGGCAAAGTATAATTCTACATTTGTACCTAAGCTGGCAATCGCTCCTGTTATAAATCTGTAAATATCTTGATTGTGTGCCTAGCATAATGGCCGCCTTTCAGTTTCAACCAATCCTTCAGTCAGTGTACCTCAGCAGCTACAATGTATCCTTATATTACTAAGTTAACATTAGTTACTGTTACAGTTTAAAGCTCAAACTGCTGGGAACATCGGCAACACATTATCACAAACAGGAAAGTGTTGCAAAGATCTTGCCATGCTGGGGAGGAGGCTAAAGCCTGCTATAGAAATCAAAGGATGCTTTAAAATGCATTAAAAATGGCATTAAGAACTTGAATTGAAAAAAAAAAAACAACCTGTCACTATTACCTAATACTACAGAAATGTTTTTTTTTAAACATAAGATTTCATGTTGTGTTTCTTTATGCCTCTCGGTATTATCATTGCGGTGTATTCTATATTGTGGTGCATAGCTGGTGAAAATGACCCCATCAAGCGATCCACAGAACGTTGGCTTGAACTCCTCATTGGCATATGCTGCATTAAAGACAACGCTGACCAGTGGCTGGGTTAAGGAGCTGCTCATCGTCGCTGCATTACCGCTGGCGGCAGGGCCTTAGTAAATAGGTCGACAGATAAAATTTGCATCAACACCAATAACACCACTTTTTTTTTTTTTTTTAACATTTATCAATTTCCAGTGAATCTAAACAGCAGTGGGCAACTCCAGTCCTCAAGGGCCACCAACAGGTCAGGTTTTCAGAATATCCCTGCTTCAGCACAATTGTTTCAATCAGAGGCTCATTCAAAGACTGAACCTCTGATTGAGCCCCCCAGTGCTGAAGCAGGGATATTCTGTAAACCTGACCTGCCGGTGGCCCTTGAGGACTGGAGTTGCCCACACACGATCTAACCCAGCATTTTACTTTAGACCCCAATGAGGGTTCGCCTGGGGAACCGAAACGTCGACGATGTCAATTTTATTATCTCGCTTTTTTTGGTGTGTTGGCATTTTTTTGTCTTTTGTAATTTTAATACCAGAGACCTATTAAAAAAAAAAAAATGTTGTATCTGTTTTAAGCGCGGCTTACAGGAATCTGCACAATCGGCAAAACGATGTGCAAACCGGCAGCTCTACAGCCAAATCACATAATTACAGCTTTGTGCAGTGACCTCAGCCACATTAAACTACTGAATTTGGAATGAGTTCAATGATGTCAGGGGCGTAGCACACATATAGGCTTACGCTTACAATTTCAGCCGTCGTCAGCATTACATGAGCATGTGTGGTTCTGTGGGTACCTTGGTATACGTGCGAGTGTGCAGGCACAAAACTGTGCACAACACTGTATATATCTATGGCTCCATGAACCCCAGTGAAAGGGTTAAAACTCGTGTCAACTAAATATTCGTCCGGTCTGGCAGCCCCGGATGGTGAGGGGTTAATTAAGCTCTCTTGTCTAAATAAATGTTATGAATGTAACATTTGCAAAGCCATAAATCCAGAGCAATGTATGCATGTTCTTATGAACTCTCTTAGGTCTTTATTATACTATGAAGAGGCTTACTTGTATCAGAGATTAGTCCCATTCATTTGAATGGAGTTTAACACTTCTCCAGCGCTGGGAAGCAGCCTCAATGCATATTGAAAGAAAGATCGGACCTAGATGAGATATTTGCCAAGCTAACAAACGTGCCCTCTCTACTTCTAATTTACACCCAGAATTTAATACACCCTGTGCCATTCTGCCCCAAATGACCTCAACTTGTGTGGTGAGGTATTTATCTTTTAGGGGCAAAAGTGCTTTACAATGTGTGAGCCTCTACAATATCTGCATTAACAAAAAAAGGAAATAATGCGCGCGCGCGCACACACACACACACACACACACGCACACGCACACACACACCATACCTTGTAACAAAGATCACATATAGGCTGCCCATCCATCTGGTAGTACAGCTGGCCGGCCAGCAGGCGGTGGCACTTCCTGCAGGTGAAGCAGTCCGCGTGATATTGCTTCTTCATCGCTTCAATGGCAGCAGCGTGGGGCAAGATGGCTTTGTGACAAAAGGCACATATATCTAAACCAGAACAAAAAGAAGGTAGCGGATCCCTTGCATTGCGCTGTGAGAAATCGTGGCACCTGCTAAATAAAATCTACGAAGCAACGTTAACCCCGTTGAGTACCAGATGGGCCAGCAAGGCAGAAAACCTCTCTGGCACTCAAGGGGTTATAACTTTTTATTATTATTATCATCATTTCCCCCCTCCCGCCATTTACTAATATACAAACAACCAGCACTTGCCCCTCTGTGTTCATTGCAAAAGCTGCATCTATCAGTAAGCTGCTGACTATGCAATGGGAACAGCCTTCATACAGCACTTACTCCACGTTTAGTATAGGTAAAAACATACATTTTATTGTGATTACATCAAAAAGCTAGATTCGCCACAGGGTCTTTCCACAGTGGGGGGGGGGCTTCATCGCTGCTGAAGCAACGTTACATTGCGAAACGCGCCTGGAAAAGATAGGTGCATCTACTTTCAATGGAATTAAATTCTATTAAATCACTGTAATCGTTTAATAATGTTAGAAAAATAATATACAGGTGGTCCTGCCGGAATCCGTCCCGCAAACAGCCGTCGAATAGCGGACCGTCGGGTTGCGGATCTGCGGTGGTGAGCGGCGGATAATCCGTTACCGACATCTGAAAATGTATTTGGCGGAATGCATTATCCATCGGACCGTCGGACCACCTGTATTTTCCCGTTTACCATGTAGTGCTGTGGGAAGGCTGTTGCTCTTGCCTATTCATCAGCTTACTGATAGTCCAGCTTTTGCTATGAGCACCAAAGGCATGTGGTGTGTACCATTGGTCAGTGGGACATTGGGTATGTCATGAAGGTTGGTGAACAAGCCAATGAACCATGATAACACCCTTATAATGTGCCTGGATTCCCCTCCTGTTATCATATTTTATTTGGTTTATTCTTTTAGCTGCCAGAGAAGCCTGGACCTGTCAGGAAGAGGATAGAAAATGTTGCATCTATGACCACCTCTGTCCCTTTTATCATGGCTCTTCCCTTACCTGCAGAATCCGGCTTTCCTGTGTGCCCATTCAGGCTCTGTTTGGCTGGCATTGCATCCTCTCTCTTCTGTTGGTTGGCGGGCATGTTTTTCACTGGCTTAGACACAGTTGGTGTTACAGAGTTGGGTTTCTATGAGCAAAACAGAAGATTATTTCGGTGGTCTTGCTGCAGATTGTACACAAGAAAAGAGACCAAGTGACCCATTGAGGGAAGGGAATGAAAAACGTGTTAAAAATCACAAAAAGCATGTTTTCTTTCAATGTATTTAAGGTTAGATTTTTAAAGCAGCCCCTTACTCTTCCCCTAATATAACACTGACTCTGGTAAACCTGCCCCAGGTGAAATTGTGTGGCTTTCATCTACTGAGAAGTCTCGTGTGTATCTATTTAAACTAATGAAGAGAAAGATTAGGTGGTGTGATCTCATTTATTGGACCAACAGTGTACAAGATTTCTAACCTTAAAAACTTCAGTACTCTCATTAATACAGTGGGAAATATATTAGAGCGCCGACACTCTTCTTAATGTTTCTGGCATTAACCCTTTGTAGGCTGTCTTCCTTTATTCTTTAGGTACAAGACTTCAAACCACACAAGGTTCTTCTTCAGGTGTGATAGTTTTTCAGGGTACAATTACACACTTGGGATATGATCATTTACAATGACGGATGAAAGAGGACGTGCAGCTGAAATCACAGTTGTTGGTCATAATATGGAGCAAAATAAATGGAAATTACTTAATTTGATACCACTTCATACGCATTTGAACTATACCTCTTCTGCCCCACACCCCCCTCCCCCAACATTTAAGGACTGTGTCCCAAGGACACATTTGTACAGCATCAATAAAGAGACAAATATGTGTACTACCATCAACTAACATGCGAGATAGCCAAATGTGAGATTAAACTAAACTAATCCAAATCTAAGGGAGCTTTGGAAAAGGTTCCCCTGCAATGTAACTTCAGCCTTGTGAATGTGAGAGTATCGTATATATAAAAAGCCAGAAAACAGCAAAGCAGCAGTGAAGCAGTGAAAGGTGGAACTTTATAGTATATGTAGGCTAAAGGTGCACTCATAGATGCTCAAATGTTTTCATTGGTCACCTCAATAGACATCTATATGCTTTACATAATGTAGTGACTTTCGTTTCTATGATGTAGAATCAGTTATTCATTTGTGATTTTTAGGGACAGAAAAAATATTGCGGCTATATCCTTCCTTCATAGGAAATCATAGTTTTTCTGCCCACCGTATAAACACCAAGACAAATTCTAAAAGGTAATAATAAAAACCCAGCTCTGAACGTTTTCGGAGTATTTGGCTTTGCCGTCTCTCTCAAAAACTATTTGGGAGGAATTGCATCAATATATTCTATTAATATTATAAGTAATTAGAATTTACACGTTAGCGTGTGGTTCATATGCGTTTTTAATTCTGTGGTCAAGGGCGTCAGTATCAGGGATCCTGTTCAGGCCCCTGTGGCATTAACACGTCTCAGTTCAACCACAGCAGCAGATAACGGAATAAACCATAATACACACACACACACACACACACACACACACACACACACACACACACACACACACACACACACACACTTCAGCCCTTGTCGATCCACTGCTGGATAATGACCTCCCCAGTAGCTGTTCAGTTACTGCAGTTGCAAGCCTCTATACTCTGTGATGCTACAACAAATTTCTTACATTCATTTTCCCATCTTACGTTTGGTCGTCGTGTTGGTCTTTTAATTGTATTGTATTGCATGTCTTTATTTATATAGCGCCATTAATGTACATAGCGCTTCACAGTGGTAATACACGGGGTAATCAAATAAATAACAGATAGTATAAATAACAGGTCATAGGAATAAGTGCTACAGGCATAAAAGTAACACCCCTTGGGATCCAGTCAAGTACCATTTTTGTCCAACGATGGTCGTTTCTTCTTCAAGGGACCATCGACATTTTAATTTCTTCGCCCTTTTGATGTTATACACTTTTTGTTTCCTTCCGAACCTGTCTCTTCGGGTAACATCCAGCATACATCTCTCCATAATTCTTTGAGCTATCTGATGGTTCTGAATTATCTTCGGATTTAGGGTCCACGATTCACATCCATGTGTGAGCACAGACAGAGTACACTGATCAACCACTTTTCTCTTAAGGCACAGTGGAAGGTTTCCTTGAAAGATTGTCCTGCTTCTTCCAAAATGCGCTCCATCCTTCGGTTGATTTAACTTGATACCCGATAGTCAAATCAGATGTAGTTTTTGACTTCTGGTTCTATTCTATATCTTTTGATCCCTGAAGGAGTTGAAACATTTGTTGGACATCACTTTGCTCTTGCTAAGAGTTATGTGGAGGTCTATCTTCTGATTTGTTGCTGGGGGGGGTCTTCTGGACTTGTGAAAAAAAAACCACGGTGGTCTGCAAATCGTAGGTGACTGAAGTATTCACCGTTGATTTGTACATATACACACTAATAGCCACTGCTTAACCAACAGCCACTGATGGGATAATTAGACAGCATTATGTCACTAATTCCGTCTGTCTTTGCCAATATGTTTTAGTTTATTTATATAAAAAAATGTTACCAGAAAAAAAATACATTGAAAATTACCTCTTGTGTTCAAGTATGTCCAGAATATTATAGTAGGGTATGTAGACTTTATGCATAAGTGAACATTTTTTATACTGTAGATACCAAGGATGTATTTCCCCCTTACCTACCAGGGGTAGTTTCATTAAGTAGTGGCACGTTGTAATGCCACATTGTACATAATGGAAACGGATATTATTTTGAACTGAATTAACACCATATTTAGTATATTCTTGAGAATGTAGTTTTCAGGTACATTTCCTTGTAGTCCTACGAATTGCCAGCATGGATATACTCATATATTTCGTATGATGCAGCGTTGTCCTTAAGCATACTGTCTTTTTTTTTTTAATCTTTAAATGAAAGGAGTTAATGATATATATTTTTCTATTTGTGGTGTTGATGACAATCCACAATGGTCATCCCCCCCCCCCCTCCCCTCTGCTATTAAAGGCTCAGTATGTCAAGAACAGCAAATGGAACAAAGACTCATTGGTAGGAGGATAAGAAGTTGGGAAAAACCAATAACTACACCCAGAAACATTGGCTGGAGCATTTACCTGAAGAGCAGGGGGGTAGGCCAAATCCAACTTCTGCAACTCTAAACTGAGTGTGTCCGTCAGATGAGAAGGCGAGGGGTCTGGGAGGATGAGCTTAGGGGCCCCGATCAAAGATGGAGGCGGAGGGGGTGGAGGCGTGAGATCCCGGCTAAGAAAACTCTCCACGGTGGGAATCTCATCCAAGAAGGAGTGAGGGAAGGACGGCATATCTGAAGGAATGAGAAGAAGGTGGGACACATAGCAAACTCATGATTAACCAACGCACTTGTGGTTCCCTGTGTGACGAGATAATGATCCAGTCCTAGTTTTGTATCACCATTTGCTCGTCTGTTGGCAGCGTCGATATAAGAGAGCAGGGGGTGCTCAACCCCAGTCCTCAAGCCCCACCAAACAGGTCAGGTTTTCAGGATATCCCTGCTTCAGCACAGGTGGCTCAATCAGTCCCTGCTTCAGCACAGGTGGCTCAATCAGTCCCTGCTTCAGCACAGGTGGCTCAATAAGAGGCTCAGTCAAATAGTCTTTGACTGAGCCTCTGATTGAGCCCCATCTGCTGAAGCTGGAATATCCTGAAAACCTGATTTGTTGGGGGGGGGGGGGGAAAGGATTGAGCACCCTGTAATATAGTATGGTATTGAGAAAGTCTGGCACCTCTATCACAGAGATGACTCGGAATGAGTAGGGGGGTAAGATCAGTGCTTGCTCCCAGCAATGCATTACACAGCAAACTAGCAGTACTTCTGACAACTAAGTTCTAGTACAACCAGACCAAAAACACATGCATTTACTTTTTTCTAATGTTCCCCGCATACTACATTGTGACATCTTGACAGTTCTGCATTTTTCATAACTATTGATAATATTTTTGGGAACTAGTTTAAAAGAAAAAACCCAGCTGCTGTAAAAGGTCCCTGAAATGTTCTAGAACTCGGACCTGATCACTGCATCTCTGTAATTGCTGTAGCATTTCCCCCCATTCGTTACAAGCCCCTGACACCATACCATGTGTTATAGCATTTCCCTGAGAGTTAGGCTCTCAGGCCTACATTTCAAAGCAGATCTTGAATTAGGAAACATACAGTAAAAGGGCGACAGAAAGTAGCTGATCGCGTCCTTAAAAATAATAATAAATAAATCTATATTATATAGATAGATCATTTTCTTTTCAAATGGATTTTCTTTGGATTCTTCATCCTGATCACTTAATTTACTTTCTAAATTGCTGCAGCTGTTTTCAATATTGCAAAAATTAATGCTGCAAAGTAATGTTTTTAGGGCCTTTTAAAAATGGCGGTCATTATCAAACTTTGTAAAACAAAAACAAAAAAAGTCTTAGGCTGGTTCTATACTGCCAGGGCGTGCTACGCCGTGTGCGCTACACCGTGCGCGCGCACGGCAGTTATAGATGGCTGAGGTTAGTCAGCCCTTCTATACAAAGGCTGCGCGCGCGGCAGGGAGAGGGGAACCGACAGACAACGGGGAAGAGAAGGAAAATCATCTTTTCGCGCCGCTACCGGCGCTGAATGTATGTATATGTATGTGTGTGTGTGTGTGTGTGTGTGCATGTATTTGTGTGTCTGTACAAATGTAATAAATATTTTATTTTTACCAATGTTTTTTTTTTAATAAATAATAAATCACACACACACACACACACACACACACACACACACACACACACACACACACACACACACACACACACACACACACACACACACACACACACACACACACACACACACACACACACACACACACACAGTACCTTCACAACTCAGAGCATACACACAAAAAGCATGCGCCTCGAACAGGCAGGCACATTATATAACAGCCCTTAGGCTAAGGCCCCGGTCACGGTGCTCTAATGCGCGCCCGCGCTTTCGGCTGCGCGTTCCGGCGATTCCCCGGTCTGCAGCTCACTGCAGGAGCAGAGACCGGGGGGGGCGTGCCGGAGGAGTGACGGGGGCGCGGCCATGACGTCACCCGGCAGGTTCGCCCTCATTGGCTGAACCGCCGGGGGGCGTGCCTAGCCGCTCGACGCGAGTTCCTGCTCTCAATTCTATTGAGAGCAGGAGTAGCTCTCGCGCGAGCGCTGCGGCCCCCCCTCGCAGCGGGCCCGGCGCCGTTGCGGGGAGGGCTCTGGTGAGCGCAGCGTCCGCCACAGCGGACACTGCAGCATGCAGCGGGGGCAAGGCCTTAGAATTCATGGTTTGATTCCCATTGATTGTCATTGTATCTGTACCAGCAATTACCTGGTAAGATATCTGGAGCAGGAATTCATGGAATGCTCTGTGTGCCCGGGCAGTGCGGTATCAGAAGCGCTTATCTCGAACAATGACCGTACAGAACATAAAGACAGAGGAGAATGTGGAGAGGGGAACTTATTGTGCTATCTTTGTGTATCCCACATAGCAACACCTACTGGAATTGTTTGAAATGGAAATCAGTCCTGTACACAGCTTTTCTAATCTAGAAAGAGTGGCTCAGGGAGTAAAGACACTGACTGAGTTTGAAGCAGGGGAACCTGGTTCAATTCCTGGTGTCGGCTCCTTGTGACCTTGGGCAAGTTACTTTATCTCCCTGTGCCTCGGGCACCAAAAAATAGATTGACAGCTCCACGGGGCAGGGACCTGTGCCTGCAAAATGTCTCTGAAAACCGCTATGTAAAACTAGCTGCGCTATACAAGAACATGCTATTAAAACGCCACCTAATACAAATGATATTATATTATTTCCATACAATGCTGAACACAGAAATGTGCAGGCAGACGTCTTTGCTGCATAGAGCTGCTAGAGAAGTGGTTTCCAACCTTTTTTTGGTTAAGGAACCCAATGTGAAATTCTGAGGAACCCCCAACCATCTCTTATCCCAGGACATACTTGAAAACCAGGAGGTACCTCTCAGTCTTACTTCCTGTTAAAACATTTTATAAATAAATACATTTCTAAAAGCGCGTCTGAGATCAGATGCATTGTAAGAAACCCCAACCCTCTCTAATAGCGCGTCTGTGATCAGATGTATTGTAAGGAACCCCAACCCTCTCTAATAGCGCGTCTGTGATCAGATGTATTGTAAGGAACCCCAACCCTCTCTAATAGCGCGTCTGAGATCAGATGCATTGTAAGGAACCCCAACCCTCTCTAATAGCGCGTCTGAGATAAGATGCATTGTAAATTCTTCTGTATTTGATACACTTTTCCAATGACCTTAAAATTCCTGGGACCCCTTTACAGATTCCCGGGGAACCCAAGGGCTCCTAGGAACCGCTGTTGAAAAACACTTGTGCTAGACTATTTTCCGCAGGTCACAAGGAGTTAACATGTGGATTAAAAACAAATTCAGTCATCTCCGTGACATTACCTTTCCTGCTCAATCAGGGGCAGAGATTATAAATACAATTACATTTGCTCGTCATGTATGTGCTGTGTCCCTCTCTCATTAACACGTTAGGTTATACTAATGTTCTATTTTCAGGACAAAGTATTTAACTTCCAATTATGCTCTGTGTGCGTCCGGGATTGTCACCAAGAGATAGGGAGGAGTAGTTGCAGGACGCACATTATAATGGGATGTATCCAATTCTGTGTCAGCGCACATCACTTCTTCACCTATGCGATGGTGTAAACTTCCCTGACGAACAATCTGTGTCCAAAACAACATTCTTACACAATTAATATAAAGTGCAGTGCATCCAAACTGACATTTACTTGCGTTGTATCTTCCCCAAGGTCTGTTTATCAACAGGGGTTTCCCAGGCATCCCTAAAGGGTTCTCTACAATTTTCAGGTCATTTGAAATTTGTACTAAATACAGAAGAATTGACTGTCTCCGACATGGACTGCCTCTAAGGCATGATAGTGCGTGTGTGCGTGCGCTACTGTGCGCACGCGCGTCAATTACAATTGGCTGTGGGAGGCCGACGTTGACAGACGAGATGCGCGCGCACACGGTCGTGAGCGGTGGCGTGGCGGATCACAGCAAATACATGAAAATTTGCACTTTCGGGCTGCTGCCGCGCCACGTGACGCTGACAAGCCAATCACAGCGCGGTTGTCGCTGTGATGGGTGACGTCTGCTTCATAGAAGGTTGGTCGTGGACCTAGAAAAAACATATCCCGAGCAGAAAGATGCAGATAAAACTCAAGTATTGTAAGAGAACATGCTTCATAATTTTAAACGAAACATTAATGAAATAGTCCCACTGAATATATGCTGTGATACACTATATAAAGCCAACACGGAAATGATTCCTATGTCATGTTGTGCATAACAAACCCCAGAGATCCCTTCTTCGCATGGCAATAATTGTTATGTTGGTATAATAAAAGGTATTACAGCATACAGAGACTAATGGACCAAATAGAACACTGCAGTACTGAAGGGGAAGTGCCGGAATTGTTGGCCACCTGTCGCTCACAGCACAGCACAGACCTGTACACACAAAAAAGTGTGATGCACGTGCACGAGCATTAGCACACGCGAGCGCGCCAACTAAAAAAAAAAAACAAATCAGATACAGCTGAACGCACAGAGAAAAAAATAACAATCCAGGTGGGGTCTGAGAACCATGGCTCCCCCCCTCCCCATCCCCCTCCCCTCCTCCCCATCCCCCTCCCCTCCTCCCCATCCTCCTCCCCTCCCCCTCCCCTCCCCCTCCCCCTCTCTAACTACCTCTGACCTGGGCTCCAAAGTGTCTCCCATAGCACCTCCCCTTGTTACTGGAGAGCAAAGATTCCTCTGTCATCCACAGCAGCGGTGGGAGGGGGGAATTCCTGTGCAAATCCCACAGAGCACAATAGTTTGGTGGTTGATTCCGTAGCCTGCTAAATAGCTGTCACAGCACACACAGGAATGCAGCGTCTCCGCACAGACACAATGGGAATTAGGGCACAATGAGTGTGTTTCACATCTCCTTACAGGGGTGGGCAGGATTATCTCCTGTGTCATGTCTTCATCCAAACCCTCCATGTTAACTCTTACCATGCTGGTTGCCATATGTTTTGCCCCGGTTCTCTGGCAGTGTTAAGCAAAGGGTTACAGGGCCCCCACTGGCAGTGAACAGGTTAAAAAGGGACATCTTCAGACTTTGTGGGGTTTTACAAGTGGGATGGCAGGGTTAAAAACCCCTTCCTTTGACACCCCAGCGAACTCCAAATCGCATCCACAACCATATTTATGAATAATTCCCAGACAGGCTCATGGAAAAGTATCATATCCTGCAAAAAATGGACACTTCTCATGAACCAATATAGCTGCTACGGATTGGCACCATGAAAGAAACACAAGCTATTGGTTGGCTCTGAGGAAGGTCTAAATCTATAGCCGAAACGTTGGGCTTATGGTCATTTTCTATTTTTGATGAACGTTTTTCCGGCGTCCCGGCTCCTTTCTAGTTTTTAGCATTCGTGGTTTTGCCAGATGTTGAGAGGCTCTCGCCGTCGCTTGGTGCTGGACGCACTGCATTGTTGTTGCATTGACGTGACTTTTTGTGAAGTGCCAGGTCTTTCTGTAGTAAGTCCCATGTAGGACCAAATCTATCTGACCGTTCTGTATTTATTTCTAGGGTAAAATAAGGCGACTAGGTGTCTTGTCCTTTACTTTAATCAACAATGGGTATTCTGAATAAGAGATGGTTGTCAATTTTATAAACTCTACCCCCAATAACCGGGGCAGATTTCTCAATAGGCCTGGGCCTGGGTCGGCAAAAATGTCCGCCCCCATATACATTTGCCGCGCTCTCGGGCCTGATGGGAAGTCACTTACATATGCCGGGCACCTCCTTGCCGTCTCATTTCTGCCACCCTCCTCCTCCTCCTTTCGATTCGCAGCATCAAATGACGCCGGGGACGTTACCAATGTGGCGTCAGACGGCATCTCGTTGCCACGGCAACGTGACATTGCCTCGTCAAATGACATCATGCCGTCGCGCTACCATGGCAACGAGGCTCCGCGCGACGTCACTTTGGTAACGTCTGCGGCATCATTTGACGCTGCGAATCGGAAGGAGGAGGAGGAGGGCGGCAGACAGGAGGCGGCCGGCATATGCAAGTGCCATGGGGCAGCTGATTTCGAAATCCGACGCTGCCCAATAATAAGATAAGAAGATATATTACTGTATTACTACTGTGAAGCGCTATGTACATTAATGGCGCTATATAAATAAAGACATACAATACAATACAATGTATGGGTGCCTCTTCCCTGTCTATGAACAATCTGGGTAACCACACAGATTAAGGAAAGAGATAAGGGCAGTAAAATCTATCCTAAGGTTCAGGTTACAAGGTTTGCACTTCCAGGATAAACTGCAGCAGTCAAAAGCTCTAGGGAGGCCACGTGAAAACGGTTAGGAAGCAAAAGTGACAAACCCAGTATGCTCTTTTGCATGCACTTATTCCCTCCCCTGCTGTCTCTTTAAGTCTCCCAACATACCACTTAGATTGTAAGCTCTCCAGGGCAGGAATTTCCCTTCCTTTCTTATTGTCTGACTTTGCTGCGCTTATTGTATTATTATGATGCCCTTGTGCTGTATTGTCTTTGTAAAGCGCTGAGTACACAGTATGCGCTATATAAATAAAGCTATACGTACATACCACTACCCAGAATCCTTGGCTGCATCTTAACCATATGACAATGGGGTGAATGGGATAGAATTTCAGTTTATTTTTTACGTGTGAAAACTGTCATTTTAAGGCTCGCTCAGACAGTGCGCTACGGCAGCTTGCTAGCGTTCGCGCCCCCTCCGCTCGCTCCTGCAGCACAGCCATCTGTGATCAAACTGCAGGAGGCAGATCGCGGCGTTTTGGGGGTGTGGCAGGGGCGTTTAACGAGCGCGTCACAGAGCTGGTTCGCCTTTATTGGCTGAACCAGCTCGCGTCACGCGACTGTAGCCCCAAATTTCAATTTGGGTTGTGCTGGCAAAATGCCGCAGCGACAACGCTGCACTTTGCTGCCGGTGGAGTTTTCCGTTTGAAAACTCCCACCGCACCACCCAAATTTGCGACGGACGTGCGCACGCACATCGCATCACCTGCTGTCTGAGCTCAGCCTTATTCCTTACTGATCTCTTAGCGTCACCTAAACGTGGCAGATTTAATAGAGGAGAAAAGGCACACATGTTGATACATCTCATTATACAATTGCAATGACTCCCTCCATTTCAACCCCTTCCATAACTACTCCTTAAATCACTTACTGGCATAAGCAGAACAAAACTGAAACAAGGCACCTCGGTACATTGACACAAAGTCATGCAGAGGCAAAGGATGCCTGTGCTGCCCGTTTGGGAGCAATGCATGGTACATATATTGCACACTGAGTGCAGCATGAGAGCTTGCTTGTCTGCAGCGGCGGATTTACAAGCGCCCTTAGGCACTTTCCTGTGCCTGCCGCCCTGCTTCTCCTTCAGAATCCAGCGTCGTGGTAATGCGTTGTCATGACATCATTTCACGGCACGGCGTCACGGTTGCCATGGTAACGAGACGCTGTTGTGACGTCCACGCGTGATTTGATGCTCGATTTTTAAGGAGAAGCAGGGCGGCAGAACGGAGGCGGCCGGCACCGGTAAATAAGTCCCTTCCCATTAGGTCCGGTAGGCCAGAATCTCCATGCAAGTGGGGGCGGACATTCTTGCCGCCCCCAAATTTTGCCGCCTTAGGCCCAGGCCCAACGGGAAATCTGACCCTGCTTGTCTGATAACAGGCCGTTGCTGTGGATCAGTTCGCTCTAATCCACAGCCAAAGAGCCAATTCACTGATTCTCTATAGCAATGGATGGGTTGAAATGGTTGAGCTCTTAAATGGCAAAGAGCTTTTAATTAGCAATCAGCATGAGTCACTTTGTTTTTTCGCTGCTTCTAATTCGTGTCACTGACTTCTGTCCCATCCCTGCACTGCAATGAGGAATACACTGAGGTTTATCAATCAGACATAGTAATTGCAGATACTCTCAGACAGCTTCCCTGTGATCACTGAACTACAGCCACAAAGTTCCATTAAAGCAGCAAAACGTGACATCTTATGTTTTCTTTTGTAAATCAATCAGGTCTGTCGTATTAAATAATACTGACTGTGTTGTTTTTTTAGATTCAGCTCAATGCCATTTTTTATAAGTTTTAATATATATACGGGCATCTTTTGATGTCTGTAGCAGGCATTAGCCACCTCCCCAACAGTGCAAGATCTTTGTACCACTTTCATGTTAGTGATCATTTGTTGCTAATATCCCCAGCAGTTTGAGCTGTAAACTGTAACAATAGATAATGTTACCTGTAATATAAGGATACATTGTAGCTGCTGAATTACTCTGACTGAAGGATTGATTGAAACTGAAAGGCAACCATTATGTTAGGCACACAATCTCAATTTTGACAGATTTATAACAGGAGCACCAAACGATTACCAGTTTAGGTAAGAAGGTAGAATTATTCATTGTCACATGCTTTATATATTAAAACTAGCTGAGAGACCCGGCGTTGCCCGGGATGTAAATGCGTAATAGGTAGTATTATTTATAAATCGTGGAACAATAGGTGAGTATTTGTTGTAAAGGTTGGATAATAATGTTGAAAAGAAAGATGGAATAAAATGTAATACGATGTTGTTTAAAAATGGTTTATTGTAAACACACCACAGTACAATGTATATTTTGGTGACATAACAGATGTAAAAATGTGAGGCGTGTGTCCTGCTAGGGTGTGAGGCGGCAGGTGGCGCGTGGGTTGTGAGTGCTGTCTGTGAGTGGGGGTCCTGCTAGGGTGTGAGGCGGCAGGTGGCGCGTGGGTTGTGAGTGCTGTCTGTGAGTGGGGGTCCTGCTAGGTTGTGAGGCGGCAGGTGGCGCGTGGGTTGTGAGTGCTGTCTGTGAGTCGGGGGCCTGCTAGGGTGTGAGGCGGCAGGTGGCGCGTGGGTTGAGAGTGCTCTCTGTGAGTGGGGGTCCTGCTAGGGTGGTAGGCGGTGGGTCAGTGATGTCGGTGCGTAGGGGCGGGAGGCAGCAGGTGTGTGTGGCGGCAGGTATGTGTCGAGTGTGGCGGGTGTCTGTTGAGTGCATGCAGCGGCTGTGAGGCAGTGGGTGAAAGGCAGAGGCGGGCGGAGTAAGGGCGGGTGAAAGGCAGAGGCGGGTGGGCGCGAAAGCAGAGGCGGGGAGGCAGGAAGGCGGGCAGGAAGGCGAAGGGTGGTGGGAAGGGGGGGAAGGGTGTGGGAGGGGGGGAAGGGGGTTGGAGGGGGGGAAGGGGGTAGGGTGTGGGAGAGGGGAAGGGTGTGGGAGAGGGGAAGGGTGTGGGAGGGGAGGAGGGGGGAGGGAAAGGGGAGGAGGGGGGAGGGAAAGGGGAGGAGGGGGGAGGGAAAGGGGAGGAGGGGGGAGGGAAAGGGGAGGAGGGGGAGGGAAAGGGGAGGAGGGGGGAGGGAAAGGGGAGGAGGGGGGAGGGAAAGGGGAGGAGGGGGGAGGGAAAGGGGAGGGGGAAAGGGGAGGGGGGAAGGGGAGGGGGGGGGAGGGAAAGGGGAGGGGGGGAGGGGGGGGGAGGGAAAGGGGAGGGGGGAGGGAAAGGGGAGCGGGGGGGAGGGAAAGGGGAGCGGGGGGGAGGGAAAGGGGAGCGGGGGGGGAAAGGGAAGCGGGGGGGAAAGGGGAGCGGGGGGGGAAAGGGGAGCGGGGGGGGAAAGGGGAGGGGGGGGAAAGGGGAGGGGGGGAAAGGAGAGTGGGGGAGGAAAGGGGAGTGGGGGGAAAGGGGAGTGGGGGGAAAGGGGAGTGGGGGGGGAAGGGGAGTGGGGGGGGGAAAGGGGAGTGGGGGGGGGGGGAAAGGGGAGTGGGGGGGGGGAAAGGGGAGTGGGGGGGGAAAGGGGAGTGGGGGGGGGTGGAGAGCAGTGGGCATATGTATTGTCATAATTTATGTATGTGCATGTCCCCCCCCCCTCCGTGCGTCCGTCCCCCTGCTGGTTCGGCTGGTGCCCCCCCCCCCGTGACTCGGCCCCCCCTCCCCGTGACTCCCCCCCGTTCCCTGTGACTCGCGGCTCGCCCCCCCGTTCCCTGTGACTCGCCCCCCCCGTTCCCTGTGACTCGCGGCTCGCCCCCCGTTCCCTGTGACTCGCCCCCCCCCTCGTTTCCTGTGACTCGCGGCTCGCACCCCCCCCCCCCCCGTGGCGCCCGCTTGGTCCCCCGATCTGCCGTCCGGCTGAGTGAGGCTCGTGCAGGAAGCGCCCTGTGTGGGCCTGAGGCGCGAGGCTGCGCGGAGAGTTACTCGCGCCATAAGCTGAGGCGGGACGCGCTGTGACTTACCTTAGGGGGAGGTAGCGCCGGGGAGGTAAGGGAGCGGCTGGGGTAGGAGGGCCGCGCTTCCCGTCCGGAGCCGGTGCAGGGCGGCGTGTGTGTGTGTGTGTGTGTGTGTCGTCACTCCGCCTCAGGCCAATGAGAGGTGTGTGGGGGCGGGCATGGCCTGAGCCGGAGTGACAGGCCAAAGGTGCTATGCGATTGGCCCTTGGGACGCAGACATACAGTGCTTTCAAAAATATATAGTAGATAAGAAAATGAAGGAGGTGGTGGGGTGGGGGTGTAGTATTGCTGATTTAATTCAGCAGAACGGGACAGAAGTAAAACAAGATTGGATGTTATGTTCCCTGAGTGACTGTGGTATCCTGAAACCCAATTACATTGAGACAACGTTCAAACTACAACTCACGGGAATAGACAGAACATCGTTGTTATTATAGCGTTACGTTGCGTTATCTTTCAATAACGCAACGTTGTGTCAGTCTTGGTGTTACTCTGATACAGACTTTATGCAAACACATGGCGCCGCGAATTACAAATCACGCAATTTGGTGCTAAACCCTGCAAAACTTAACCAACGTGACGTTACATCCCCACGTTAACCTCAATGTACTTTAGTGGACAGGCGATGCTAGGATAACGCTTCATTCGCATGTCATAACTAGCGCCCGTTATAGTGAACACAGGCGAAAAACATAGCTTAACATTATGCTCGTGGCCTTTGTGGACAGAGCATTACTCTTATCGCTACGTTCAATGCGGTTAATGGCGTTTGGGCCACCTGGTCCGCAGTCATCCTTATGATGAGAAAACCAGTGTGAGAAATAGCGGTGTAGGAGCAGACTGAGGAATATCTGGATGCTGAAAGACAAGCATCTCATATAAAGACACTAAGCCTTATTTACATGGAGCTTGCAGTTTCCCTTAAAGCCGCGTCCATGCTTAACCGCGACCTCAATGAGAACGGCCATAGAGCAAGCGTGCGCGAGAGCGACGGCGCGGCTGATTTTTCGCGCGACAAAATATTTTATTTTGTCGCGCAACGAGCCGGGTCACGTTAGCGGTTCAGCCAATGAGGGCGAACCAGCTCCGTGATGTCACGGCCACACCTGCCCATCTCCCCCTAGGCCTCAACTCGCCTCTGTGGCAGGCGCGTGTGACGCCACACGCCTAGCATGGCCTCGGCCTCAGAGGAAAGAACAGCTTCACACCATACGGAATACGGGCTTTGGAGAAGAGCAGAATGAAAGATGCCCGATACAGGTAGTCCTCGTTATCCAACGTTTCACTTTACACCGAATGGCATAACCAACGCTTACCGACGCAACCCTAAGGGACATTTTTCGACGCCGGAATGTGTTATCCAAACCCGGTATGCGTTATCCAACGCTCACCGCCACTGATTAACATGGGACTCACTTTACAACGGTTTCACTATCCAACGCTACTTCCAGAACGGATTCCGTTGGATAACCGGGGACTGCCTGTACTGGCAAGCAGCGCAGAGAGTAATAATTGTGGTCACAGTCAGTAAGAAAAGTCTGTGCACCGTATGTTGTGTGGACATGTTTTTACCTCCATTTGAAAAGTCGCCGTGCTCTGACCAGTACCCATCAGCTGGGGGCAGTAGGTCGGGTGGTGTAGAGGGTGGAGATTTTGTCCGCCTCGGCACTGGCTCCGCATGTTGTGCTTGGTGGACGTGCAGCGTGTCAGCCTGCTGGATCTTCCTCGCTGTCTCAGCTCGCCAGGGAGGAGCCAGTGTGATCTGGACAGAGGACACCATCCTTCTCCCAGACATCTCCTGCCGAAGAAGACCAGGAAACGTTGTAACTCCCATCATTGTTATCGTTTATTTACAAAAGCACCAACAGTGCGGTACAGAGGGGGAACAGCAGTTACATTAACTAGAATGACATGCAAAATAACAACACATGAATGCGGACCGGTCTAAGAGGTACTGACAGCCCTGCCCGTACGAGCATATAAACCGGGGCGCTCAGATCTCCAGTAACCACGTCCCAGTGATAAGGTAATGTCTTATTGTTGAATCCCTATAGCAAGCTTGTAAAGTAGCAATCCTGTACCACGGGTGTCTCAGAGTTTCTCTGTGCTCAGGAGATGGTGTTGTGGCTTTCTGTTGGTGACCGAAGCGGTCATGTTTGTAGTTTTTTTTTAAAACCTATTCCAGCTTCATATTGCAAAGTCTGTATAACCAACCTCACACTGATGAGACCCAAAGGTCAAAATAGCTGTCTGTGCGCAGGGTTGCTGGCTCTGCACTTCTATAACCCAGACTGTGCTAAAAAGCTGTGTAATGCAGCAGGCATAAGTTTATAGGGGTCCATGTTAAAATGGAGATGAAGACAGTGTGATCAATTACATGCAATTTCCCAGAATCCCTGGCTGCAGTGGAAGCAGTGTATGCTGGGAGATAATGAGACGTGTGACTGCTCACAAGTAATATATATATTTAGAGGGGATTGCTGCTTTAAGATAGATACAGAAAGGCAGGTACTCTTATTATACCTCTAGGCATCCAAGCCAATTATTTCTTATTAAAGAAATAGCAACCATTTGTTCTATCCCAGGGGGGGTTATAAAGATTATAATTCAGGGCTGGGAGCCTAACCCATCAGTGTGTGTCACACAGCAAAGCTCGTCACAGAGTGGCCTGGCTCATAAATTAGACTTTGTGTCAGTATGACACACTTTGCAAAGCAGCAGTTTCACTATGTGAGTTTAGAGGGGAAAATGTGTGTACATCCATGCAATAAAACAGTCATGTATATAACAGCAATAAGTATATATCAGTTCAATTCAATATCAGAATGCATGTTCTAGGAGCAGCCATACACTTTTACTAGGGGTTCCATGTGTGAGGTCTGGTGGGCACCTTTGTTGCACCCTAATGCCGTTAATAATGCCCTCTCTGTGCCCATGTCTCCTATGGTCTGGTCCCTGCCTTGCCTGTGTCAGTAAAGCAGACGCTGCCGGGCATTGGGTGTGGCACCGTGTGCGTGTTTGCTGTAGTTGTGCAGTAAGTAGGGCAGACGGCACTGTTTACCCAAGACATGCACTTTGCCTTGTGCGTCTCCGTTCTGAGCCTGCACGGACACGATGCCATTACAGGCCCACACATGGCACAGCACTTGGGTTAGCATCGAAGCAGAGAACTCCACGTCCTGCTCTTGCTGCCCTCAAGTTGTGGCACGATACCTAGCGTACTGTGAGCTCAATCTCAACCCTGAGCTGAGAGTCAGCCCCTAGCCCCGGCCCCGTCACACCAAGTGAATGATAGGAATGGGGAAGCATTATTCGCGTCCTTATCAGACTAAATAAGACATAGGCTGTTGGGCTTTTACAGCCGCTTATCATGGAACTTTATATTTATCCGGGAAATAAACATGGTGCATTTTACAGAGCATATATATATATATATATATATATAGCAGTTTGAAAGAACCACAAGCACTCCATCTGAATCAACAAAATACTGGGTGCAAATCCTATAAAATAATTTAGGCAATACGATACCGCATCAAGATGAAATATCAGAGGCCGCACTCCAAATGATAATCAAAATATTGTATTGAATCAACAAGACATCATTCCAACGTTTCGGTCCTCAAACGGGACCTTTATCAAGGTGATGTGATTCCAAGGTGATCAGCGCTGACAATAATCTGGTAGTCACCGTTATTTGATTTTTAGAGAGACGGTCTCCCCATGCGGCCAATCAGGAGCTTCTCCGTCCCTCTGCCCTCCCCCTTTTCTGACGTCGCTGGCCTTGCAGCCAGCGACGTCGCCTAAACTTTAAATACAACTATCGCAATGGCGACGGGCGACATCATCGGTCGCGTCGCCCGGCAGTATAAGCGCAGGCTTACGCTGCATCACGGCGACAGGAGTAATAACATGGGCTACATCTGTGACGTGCGGTGCAGCATTAGCGGTTTCTTCACCGTGTGCTAAGGAAATAGCAGTCACTACAAATGTTAGTAATAACCCATTAAACCGTGATCAAAGCATTGTGCTCCCAAGCACTCAGGCATCACGGCTACTTGTTTATAGTAATTTAACCACAGGGGAAGGAATTATACTGTATGCATTTCGGGTGGGGATTCTATTGTCCTTTAGTTTGCTTACATTTGGTATGCCGGTGTTGTGTGTGTGTGTGTATATATATAGTTGGCCTCAATGTTATATTTTGTACACTTCTGCAATGTGTACATGTTTAGTGCTATTAAAAATAATAACCATAACATACAACACATTTATTAAATACATTTATCTCCCTAACCGTCAGGAAGGTTTCAGTAGACTTCCATCAATACTGTTATCCTCTCCTAATTACCCCGGTTACTATTATTGTAAGTACGTTCTCCTTTCCCCACCGGAAATCTGACTGCGATCACCTCTTTGTACCTATTGTAAGGTATCTGTTTGTGCCCCCACTATACAGCTTTCACTATGAACTCAAGGCAGAAAATCCCCATGTGTTCATGTAGCGCTCATCTTTTTATTAAATGTATCCTACTAACGTATGTAAATATTTATTTGTATAGCTCCGTCCGTGCGCATGGCGCTTTACAGCAGTAACACACGTGACAAAATAGGAGGCACACTGGGAATAAGTGCTGCAGAGATAAAAAAGCACCTTTTTTTTTTAGTAATGCAAGAACGCTGTGTACCACACACAAAAAGATACGCACAATAACCCACCTCCACTCCGGACACCTCTATGCCTGTGATACCTTCGCAGCCTATGTGTTTCCAGGAAAGGGGCGCTCCCAAGCTGTGTGGTGTTGAGTGGATGCACAGCTTTGTCTGAGCAGATGGTAATAGTGTAAGAGAGACACAGGGCGGAGATAGTGCTGGCAAATTGAGGGCTCCATGCTGGGGTTGATAAAGGAACTCATAGCCCTAAGCCAGTGTTTTACAACCAGGGTTCCTAGGAACCCTTGGGCATCCCTAAAGGGTTCCTTGTCATTTTATGGTCATTTGTAAATTGTATCAAATACAGAAGAATTTACAATACATCTGATCTCAGACGCACTATTAGAGAGGGTTGTGGTTCCTTACAATGCATCTGATCTCAGACGTGCTATTAGAGAGGGTTGGGGTTCCTTACAATGCATCTGATCTCAGACGCGCTATTAGAGAGTGTTTGGGTTCCTTAACAATGCATCTGATCTCAGACGCGCTATTAGAGAGGGTTGGGGTTCCTTACAATGCATCTGATCTCAGACGCGCTATTAGAGAGGGTTGGGGTTCCTTACAATGCATCTGATCTCAGAAGCGCTATTAGAGAGGGTTGGGGTTCCTTACAATGCATCTGATCTCAGACGCGCTATTAGAGAGGGTTGGGGTTCCTTACAATGCATCTGATCTCAGACGCGCTATTTGAGACGGTTGGGGTTCCTTACAATGCATCTGATCTCAGACACGCTATTAGAGAGGGTTGGGGTTCCTTACAATGCATCTGATCTCAGACGCACTATTAGCGAGGGTTGGGGTTCCTTACAATGCATCTGATCTCAGACGCGCTATTAGAGAGTGTTTGGGTTCCTTACAATGCATCTGATCTCAGACGCGCTATTAGAGAGTGTTTGGGTTCCTTACAATGCATCTGATCTCAGACGCGCTATTAGAGAGGGTTGGGGTTCCTTACAATGCATCTGATCTCAGACGCGCTATTAGAGAGGGTTGGGGTTCCTTACAATGCATCTGATCTCAGAAGCGCTATTAGAGAGGGTTGGGGTTCCTTACAATGCATCTGATCTCAGACGCGCTATTAGAGAGGGTTGGGGTTCCTTACAATGCATCTGATCTCAGACGCGCTATTAGAGAGTGTTTTGGTTCCTTACAATGCATCTGATCTCAGACGCGCTATTAGAGAGGGTTGGGGTTCCTTACAATGCATCTGATCTCAGACGCGCTATTAGAGAGTGTTTTGGTTCCTTACAATGCATCTGATCTCAGACGCGCTATTAGAGAGGGTTGGGGTTCCTTACAATGCATCTGATCTCTGACGCGCTATTAGAGAGTGTTTTGGTTTCTTACAATGCATCTGATCTCAGACGCGCTATTAGAGAGTGTTTTGGTTCCTTACAATGCATCTGATCTCAGACGCGCTATTAGAGAGGGTTGGGGTTCCTTACAATGCATCTGATCTCAGAAGCGCTATTAGAGCGGGTTGGGGTTCCTTACAATGCATCTGATCTCAGACGCACTATTAGAGAGGGTTGGGGTTCCTTACAATGCATCTGATCTCAGACGCGCTATTAGAGAGGGTTGGGGTCCGCAGAATTTCACATAGGATTCCTTAGCCAAGAAAAGGTTGGAAACCACTGCCCTACAGTAAGTCTTTAAACCCCACATTGCAACACATCTCTGTGCTCTGCGAGAACCAACCAGCTACAAATGGGATTAAACACGTTAGCGTTCCCTGAGTTAAACAGTATTAAGAGGAAGCACAATTTAAAATCTTAGCCAGCATTAAAATCATAAAACATAGAATATGTTTGATGATCCCCCCCTGGACCAGTTTGCAGCATTAACCCCTTGTGCGCCACGGAGGTCCCATTGCTTATAGGGACTGCCTCTCAGGCAGGAGATAGATATCCCAAAGATGGATAAAAATACAGTGTAAAGAGACACAGAGAGAAGGAACACGATGGATGGACAGAGCCGACGTTAAAGTGTATATACATACAACGTCTGATCACGTTACTTGTATAAAGCGTTTCACATAGATTAATACAGTCACAATAAACCTCCTGCTCCAAACAGTTTACATTTTTTTTTTTCCAGTACTTCGGGGGAAAAAAGTATAAAAATAACAAAAAGGTCAACACAGAATTGTCAGTGGGTTTACAAAACCAGCATTCCCACTTCAGAGGCTAGTGACTTCGTCCCTTCAGAGGGAGAGACAATGCATTCAGGTGAAAATCAGAAGGGGGGAGAGAGAGAGAGAAAGAGAGAGAAGGGGGGAGAGAGAGAGAGAGAGACAGAGAGAGAGAAGGGGGGGGGGAGAGAGAGAGAGAGACTAGAAGATATACTGACGGGCACAAGAGAGGATTGAACGACAGAGGGATGCAGGACAAAAGCAGAACTAGCATTCCCCAGAGAAAAGAGCATGGTCCATACCTGGCTGCTATAGTAGGGGGTGGGCTCTCGGAGGCTGCGGGGTCCTTGGTGTGTGTGTGTGTGTGTGTGTTTGTGTTGGAGTGGGTGTGTGTGTGTGTGTGTTCCTCTCCTCTCTTTCTTCTCAGAACAATAGCTGCGCTATGCCTGCGCTTTCTCTCTGTGATCCAGCCCCGCTGTGCATTGTGCAGGGGTCAGTGAGCGAGGCAGAGCCTCCTGCTGGTGACATCACACAAGCCCCTTCCCTCACCACCTCCCCTCTCTCCTGCCCCGTCCTGCCCCTCAGCCCTGTGCCTTACCATAAAAGGTGTATGCGTTACAAGGGAGGTACAAGGCGGCAGCAGCAGCAGCAGCAGGAAGTGGCTCATTTACCTGCCTGCTGATGTGCTGGAAGACAGCAGCAGAATAATAATAATAATACAAAAAGGCATTCGTTTTTGTTTCTTTTAACATAGCAGCCCCCCCCCAAAAAAACAACTGTCTTTACATCTAATACAGCCACATATATGATTAATAACAGAAAGAAAATGTTCACAATAATTATATTGTATGCAAACTTTTTATCGAACAAAATATCATTTACATTTATTGTTTTGTTGTTTTGCAGTTCTGTCTGCTGTACACAGAACCTGGGGATATCTGGCGCGTGATACAGCTTTAAACGTCCTAATATATGAATTAAGTAGAAATAGCCAGCCTAGTTGCAGTAGTGCAGAGAAAATTAGTACTTCAGTATTAGGCGATACATATATATATATATATGTATATACTGTATATATATATTATAAAAGAAAAAATCTATAAAGTTCCATGTTCTACCAGCGGTATTTTTCATGGAAAAGTGTAATTGGAGGTTGTAATAACTTTTATTGGTCCCTCATTAAATTTCTTTATTGAAATAATAGTGTGCAGAGCGTGTGAAGCCATACAGATCTCTCGTTGATGCGTACACATAGAAATGACATTTTTACAGAAAAATAAGAATTTGCATATAGTTGGTTTCGTTCTTTTATTTCTGTATTGTCTGTTTCATTTTATACATATACTGCTGTTGGCGTGCGTATCTCTTGTACAGACACACACACGCCAACAGCAGTATATGTTTATATAAAGATAGAACATTTATTTAAAAAAATCAATAAGCACAGTTTGAGTTTCGAAAAAAGGATTTAATTTTTAGTGTGTAGTTCCCTCTGGGGACTATTAAGTAAGGTAAGGGGTTAATGGTCTTAATGGGTTAACTCACGGGTTCTCAATTCCAGTCCTCGAGAACCCCTCTACAGGTTAGGTTTTCAGGATATCCCAGCTTCAGCACAGGTGGTTCAATCAGTGGCTCAGTCGAAGACTCAGCCATTGAATAAGCCACCTGTGCTGAAGCGGGGATATCCTAAAAACCTGACCTGTTGGGGGTCTTGAGGACTGGAGTTGAGAATCCCTGGGTTAACAGGGTGAGATCACTCAGGTTACTCCTTTCCCCATCATGTGATGTAGGATGACTAGGCAGAAGGGATTGCCACTCCCTTGTATGTCTTGTAAACAGTGATGTCACCTTAGTTAGATAGGAGGGTATATATCGTTCTAGTCAATGTTTTAGAAGCAGGTTCCTCGGAGTTCTGCAGAGGGCCTCATCGTAATTCCTGTAAATATGTTTAAGTGTATAGCTATGTATATTAAGTGTCCTGTCCCTGTTTATTGTTTTCAGTTAAGGAACGTGCCCTAAATAGTTAGCGCCTATAGTAATGGCCCAAGATTGTTCACATGCGGGAAGAGGAGTGAGCATGTGGTTAGCAGGCGTTCTCAGAGTAGTAGCTCCCGAACATAATCGAATCGTCCCCACTGGCAGGTCCTTAGTAAACTCCGGATTCAATATGCATGGACGAGGTAAGCAACACACAGTAATGGGATACTGATCCCAGAAAGCAGAGTGTATTCCCGACATGGGCCCACTTGATATCAGGCACTATTGACGCTATGCAGAAGATTATCAATCTAACCAATACCAAGGGAAACAAGCATGAGTACCTCCCCAGTGTAGGAGTGAGAGGTACCAGGGGAAGAAGCACAGAGTAACTTTATGATTTCCCACCAGTTAATATGTCTAATGTGAAGTATGTCTATGTACGGCGAGCCTTATAAACGGATGTGAATAAAGCTCTTTGTACTATAAATGTTCCTGGCGCCCATCCTTAAGCTATCTGCATATCCACGCCCGTCCTGCGCTGACCCAGCACCCTGAGCAGGTATGAGAGTCTGAGCACTGCCATGTATATAGCTCATCTCTATGTAAACTCCTTCAGAACCGGGCAAGGAGGGATACAAGTGCATGAGGTAGAGAGAAGCTGACTAAGGGGCTTGTTCTTTAGGGCGATTGGCCACTTCGGCAGATATACAACAAGTGACTAAGGCCTAGATCCAAAAAAGAATGCTAAGCGTTAGCATGGCTTTACTTTCATAGGAATGTAAAGAAATGCTCAAGTTTAGCACTGTCACGATAATATCATGAGATATTAATTATTTGAATCAATCTGGTGCTTCAGGTGTTAATGTGGTTACCGTTTGTCTTAAAAATACAATATATTGGGTTTATGACAGGTCTTCCTGGGTCTGCGCTGACATACAAAGAGGGCTTAATTGGTGGGTTATCACTTATGGCATGTGTGTTGTATGTGGGACTGATAGAATCTACCGATAAGGGCATTTGTTTTGCCAGAGATGGGATTACTTTGTGGCTCTCCTGACACGTGTATAAACAAGCCACTTTCAAAGGATACGGTGACAGTCTCCAGTGATCACTTGTGAATCACAGAGAGGGCTGACACACAGGTCACCACTTCGTTGGAGGACTTTATTAAAAATGAAGATATCCGGTGATAACCTCTCTTCTAAATTAGAACGTTCCGTTATTTGTAATCGTTTCGAAGAGACACTTCAGGTGTAGGAGGTGGGCAGGGGCAGATATATCCATGTGTCACTCAAATTTAGGAGCACGCCAGTCAAAATTAGGCTTGTTACATTTGTCAAATTCTCCTGAGTCTATTGATCTGACACGCGTCTGTCTAAGTATTAGGGAAATTAAGTGTTTTTTCCCCTTAAAGCTGCATACCAAGCAATATTCTACATATGTTTTATTTTGTTTGTTTTTTTAAATAAATCAGTTCTGTACTATGACAAAATAATTGTATCAATTTTTTTTAAACAATTCTGAATTACATTTTTTATGTTTTATAATGTAACAAGCATTGTTGTTTCTATAGCAACCATTTACAGAGTCATATCCCCTTCCTCTTCTGAAACAGGCTCTGGCACACCCCTTTTTGAGCCCTGCCCTCTCTCTAGCAGTGCACCAATTGTATCCAGTGACTGCCTGGTCACATGATCTTCCCCACAGAACTTTGCCTCTTTGATCCTCTTCTGCTGCACTGACAGCCATTTAGTGAACCCGAGCCGAATCTTCGCCGATAGATAGGCAACGTAGCTAATTACTTTTCATTGTGTAGATTGTATTGATGCATATATTAAAGGGGAAAAATAAAAAATGGCAGCTTGGACTGCTGCTTTAAGCCATTAATGTCAACCCAGTAGCTAATTTATGACAGGGGAGGGTCTTATGTATGTTTCATTGCAAGATCTGGCCATAAAGGTTGGCATGTTTGAATAGAAAATCGGAATTCAACAAGAGGTGTGTTTTGGGATCAAACACGTGAAATTTCATCTTTCTACACCAGTTACCTCTCTGGGGAAAAACCTATGACATATTGTAACGTGCTGCATATGGATTTCTGTTTTATGTTTTGTCATTTTATTTTAAGAAACTGTTCTGTATTTATTGTAATTGCATGTTCTTGTAATCTTTTTCTGTAATCTAAAGCAGGGGTGCGTAAACTGGGGGGGATTTTTTCTGGGGGGCTGCAGCGGTAGCAGAGGCCCTGCGCTCTTCCCCGTGGCATTTACATTAAATGCCGGGGGGGGGGGGGGGGCGTGTGAGGTCTCTGCAATCTAAACTGACCGAGATTCAGCCGGCTTCTGGACGCGTCACCGTGGCAATGCGGCATCAAATGACGCCGCTGGATCATGTGACGTGATGCATCACCATGGTAACGCGTGTCAAATTACGCTACAGCCCTTAGTCACGTGCTCACTTGTGTGCTGTTCACGACAGATGCTATATGGTGTCAGATTGATGGGAGATATTGTTCATTTGAGGGACCTTTGCGAAGGTGAAAAGTGGGCCAGCTAGAGAGCTGTGTATTAACCCGTGTCCCATATGCAGGTCACGTGCTCACGGGGACGCCGTACGTGACACAACCTTTCGCGGATCTGGGACTAAGTGTTTTCCACATCAAATGACAGATACCTTTAACAGCTCCCAGTTTCCCAAAACCTCTAGACCTGATGAAGGCAGAAAGGAATATTCCAGAAAACTTGTCTGTAAAAATGTTAATGAGCTCTGTGAAAAGTTATATAAAAGGTATCACATCAGAGACAAATTGAGACCTTTTTAGCTACACGTGACAGGGCTGCTACATTACATTACACGGCATTATCTTGCAGCTGTGAGATTACACTTTACTATTATTATCCAGGGGCAAGAAGTCTTCATTTTACCTCGGTCAGCCTCACTAGGATGCAAATCGTTGGATCGCACGTCGATAAATTGTAGCGATCCGGCAGAATTAGAGATATTTTGTGGTACCTTCTATTTAGTTTTTCATATATAGAATATTATACCTGGAAAATACATGGACATATGCATCTCCTGCGTGTGTTTGGGCTGAGATGCAAGGCACAAAGATTGCAATATACTGATTCAACAACTGCAGAGATGGCAAGCTCCGAGGACTGAAACCCGTGAGATGTGAGCGTTCTGAGCCGAAAAGATGGCATTTAAATGGACAAGTTCTCACGTCTATTCCACTGAAGTCTGTAAGAGCACAAATGGTAAAAATCAGTCAGAGTGACTCCACGTACGTGAGACTTTGTGGTAATCGGTGGCCCATATTCACTAAAGGGGTGCCAGGCTTTAGCACATCCTTCATTTTCATTTGAATGGGTGTTGACGTGCTAACGCTTGTCACCCTTTATTTAGCTATTTATAAAAGAATGTTTTATCAGGAAGTAATGCAGTGAGAGTTACCACTCGTTTCCAAGTATGTCCTGTGCCCAGACTTATGGTCACAACATCATCACACGTTATAGTTACAGACATTTCATGGACAGAGATAACATGCTTATGGGCGTACGTAACAGTTACAGATGGGATTACAATGTGAGAGCTGAAATGACTTAAACTGGAGTCAGCGTTGAGTGTCTCTGGGAGGTTGTTCCAGTTGTGGGCATGGACCAGTAAGAGTTGACATGTGCAATTACAGATGTTGCAGGTAGGACATTGAGGGGTTTAGGGAAAGCGGTAATACAATCCTATTGGCAGAGTAACAAAACTTCCTGCACAGACTCATTTTTTTTGCTCCAGAGGGACCTGCAACACACGGTTTTGTGCCAAAGTATCTGGGCCATGTTTACTAAGTGGTTCTATGCCATATGACACTTTCCGGCACCGGAAAGCATCTCCCAGCTAATTCACTTGGAACGCACAGAATTGATGGGCCATAAACACACTGTAACCAGCATCTAACACTGCTAAAAACAAATGCAATATCTTAATAATAACTTCATTTCATATAGCGCTTCTCTCCCAATGGGACACAAAGCGCGTCACAATGACAGTACAGCGCGCGGAGCGCAGCACATAGGAATTATTACAGGCACAGTCCCTGCCCAGATGAGCTTACATGCTATGTTTGTGTTGCCTGCGGAGAAAAGGTGACTTGCCCAAGGTCACAAGGAGCAGAGACAGGGATTTGCACCAGGATGCCCTGATTCAAACTCATATTACCTAGGAAAAAACAAGCAGTTGGTTACAACAGTGATATTATGTATGGAAATTCCACTTCAAAGTGCAATCCCATGTAGCTAGCTGGCCAACAAAAACAAACGTTTGTACGCAATTAAAAAAAACATGAATTGACTTCTAATCTAACCAGGCTAAAGGCAAATATTAGGCTTCTTTGGTTTCTCTGGAATTTAATTAGAATGTGCATTTCTTGGAAGCCTCTGACTGGGGCAGTGTTTGTCAATCAAGTGTTTTCTTTAACACTAGTCCAACCTGTTCTTAGTAGAGAGCCAATAAAGATAAGGGGAGGGGGCACTGACTGTACAAACTCTTGTTGAACACACAGTGACATCACAAAAAGGGAGAAGCAAGAGGAAATCAAACCCCCGCCCAAGTCTCCGCTCACCGGGTTTGCAAACCAACATTACAAATGAATGTGAAACATACTTATAGTTATAGGTCAGACTTTGGTAATGAAGGCCAATTAGATGTAACCACTTAAACAGGTAACCCATATTAGTACACTTTAGTCCTAGGAAGGGATGTCCCTTCAAAAGCAGACGTTTAGCAAAATAAATATTTTTAAACATCGCACCTTCTGTATTCCAAGCTCAGGGAACCAGGACATTCATTGTTTTATTTCTTCTAAAGAAACCCAATGGAAAAACTGTAACATCGTCTTCCTATCGGCCGTCAGAGGCCGCGACCCCGGCCGTGGGGTCAGGTTGGCCTTTCCTGTATTCTTGCCCGGGAGATTTAAAATCACGTTTCTTGTCAACTGCGGGCCGTCCCGAGAGCTCAGAGACCCGCTGTTCCAGTGAGGTTAAACACAAACTAACCTGCATAGCATGAATTGCTCCTTTAAACAATATGTAGTAATCAACCCCTCAATGTCGTGGGGTCTGCAACCAAAAGGACCTCTCGATGTGTGATTAGGAACTCGCTGTAATTAAACTGCAGGCTCCTGGGAGAGGATATGTAGAAGGAAAGGAGCACAGCATCCGCATCCTTGTAGAGGGAATAATAAGAGACACAAGGGGACAGATTCCTTTGTAGGTGACCCCGCTCGCCTAGACTGACCCCCGCTTGGCATTTGGGTATATGGCCGACTTATTAAAGTCCAGGGTATTATTCTGTTAGTGTAGGCTTCTTGCCCACAGCACAACCTTAGATACTTGTGGCTAACAAGTAGGGTTGCCAGGTGTCCAGTATTGAACCGGACTGTCCTGTATTTGGACACTGTAAAAAACTTGAGGTAATTCTGGACATGTACAGTATGTGTATACCGGTATTACCTTTCTGCACATGTATATGTACCGGTATTACCTTTCTGCACATGTATATGTACCGGTATTACCTCTCTGGACATGTATGCGTATACCCAGTGGTCGACAAATCACCAAAAAATCTACTCGCCAAACAAAAAAATCTACTCGCCACCTAGTACCACACGTGTGCTACTTGGGCCAATAGGAGCTCGCCACGATGTTAAATCCACTCGCCCGGGGCGTGCAAATGTATAGGTTTGTCGAACACTGCGGTATACCGGTATTACCTCTCTGGCCATGTGTGTGTATACCGGTATTACCTCTCTGGACATGTATGTGTATACCGGTATTACCTCTCTGGACATGTATGTGTATACCGGTATTACCTCTCTGGACATGTATGTGTATACCGGTATTACCTCTCTGGACATGTATGAGTATACCGGTATTACCTCTCTGCACATATATGTGTATACCGGTATTACCTCTCTGGACATGTATGTGTATACCGGTATTACCTCTCTGCACATGTATGTGTATACTGGTATTACCTCTCTGGACATGTATGTGTATACCGGTATTACCTCTCTGGACATGTATGCGTATACCGGTATTACTTCTATGGACGTGTATGTGTATACCGGTATTACCTCTCTGGACATGTATGCGTATACCGGTATTACTTCTCTGGACATGTATGTGTATACCGGTATTACCTCTCTGCACATGTATGTGTATACCGGTATTACCTCTCTGGACATAGTTACCTGACAGGCACATGGGGCCACGGGATTTCCCCGAGCAGGGAGAGAGCCGGGCTGTTGCTATGTGGGCTGGGCAGCTTCGTCCATCCTGATTGGCTGCATTACCCAGCAATAGCCAATCAATTAGGAGGAGGTGTCAAGATCCTGGGGATGGGACCAAGGAGAGGAGGAAACAGCATGGAACAGTGAGAGGTGAGAGGGGTATATATGTGTGTGTGTCTCGAGCATGTCGCACCTTTCACCATTGTGTCCAGTATTTTTGGAGAAGCCACCTCATTATTAATTCAAGTTTGATCCCCAGCTATCAGCACCCTTAAGGTTCTAGATTGATTGATTTATTTAACCAATTCCCATCCTTACTGTGGAGCAGGATTTCCAACCCCCCCCTCAACCCCCACCCCCCCTCCTCCGGTAGGTTTCTCTTTGTCCTCAGGAGAGGGGCCCAATAGGTTATTTTCATTAGGCATCTGTTTTCTCTAGTGTATGCGTAGCACTGTGTGCTGTGGTAGCTTTATATAAAAACAGGGTGTTATCAGCTACATAAACAATGCTGGCTGCTTCCTGCTGAGTTGCTGTGTTTAATTTGTCAGGTTGCAGATGGGAGCAGGATGTGTTACCCTTGATTTCTCAACTGCGCTGTGTCTCTGTGCCTGAGTCAGCTGTGTCTGGGTGCAGCCATTTTCCCACGCAGTGCTCTGTGCTTTCCCTGGGAAGGATTCACAGCCAGGATTTTAATCCTTGGAAGAGCCTGCAGGCAATAGCTCTGGTAATACTTGTGGCTAACACGCGTGTAATGGTTGACGCAGCACTTACTGTGCCAGATATAGAAAACCCTCTGTCTATGGGCAGGCTTTATGTAAAGCAGGGGTGGCCAACCCCAGTCCTTAAGGGCCACCAACAGGTCAGGTTTTTTGGGATTTTCCTGCTTTAGCTCTGGTGGCTCAACCAGTGGCTCCGTTGAAGACTGAGTCACTGATTAAGCCACCTGTGCTGAAGCAGGGACTGATTGAGCCATCTGTGCTGAAGCAGGGATATCCTGAAAACCTGACCTGTTGGTGACCCTTGAGGACTGGATTTGGCCCTTCGTGATGTAGAGTGAAGGGCACTGCTATGTACACTGGGAAATATATAATGATTCATTTCGCGGAGATTTTTGATGACAATGCAAGGCGATCTGGAACGGAGGTGATGGAAATAATTTAAAGGAGGAACTCGAAGAGGTAACCCGTAGAGATGGAGTCTCCCTAATAAATAGGAAGAACTGGTCAGCACGGTCCTCTGTTGCCACATTCATTAATACAGACGTGTTAATATGTTCCACTTCTGCTCTCCAATGTTCCTTCGCAGGTTTTAAGATGTTCTCGAGAGCAAGAATGCGGTCGGGTCATTCGCAAGGCAAACAAATGTGTGCTTATGGTTTTCATGGGAATAGTATGTATGTCTTTATTAGTATAGCGCCATTAATGTACATAGCGCTTCACAGCAGTAATAGTTACAGTCATACACATAATAAGATACAAATAACACATAATAAGAAATAAATAACACATAATGGGAATAAGTGCTTCAGACTTAAAAGTAACATTTAGGAAAAGGAGCCCCTGCTCCGAAGAGCTAACAATCTAAAATAGTACGACACTTGCCAATTTTCACCAAGTATCATTTTAAAAATCCAATATTCACATTGCTCTCCGAGTAAGATATTTACACTTCTTTCTTTTTTTTTTTTTTTTTACGAGGTTTGCAAGGTTTTTAACCAGTTCCATTGTCCACAAAGTGCTCATGAATGTCCACCTTACATCTCTCTCACTGGGCTTCATTGGAAGTCTTTTACAATCAGAATTGTTCCATAAACAAATTAAATTGTCCTTGGAGCAAAAATGTTACTTTCTTGGTTTTTCCAAAAATTAAGTACATTTAAAAAAAAAAAAAATTGTTTCCAGCAGGAGCATTAAAATGCAGAACGCAGGTCAGTTACGGGCTTCCTCCCTGTCAGAGAAACCAGCAGGAGGTGGGGAGGGGCTTTTATATGTGCATGTACTTGTTGCACATAGTAACAAAGGAGGTAGAAGGAGTAGGGGGTGTGATATGTTTTATAGGACCAACAAGGAGTGATATGTGACAAGCTTTCCAACCTCTCAGTACCTGATGAAGGACCCTGAGAGGTTAGGAAGCTTGTAACATATCAACTACTTGTTGGTCCAATAAAAGGTATCCTACCCTCTACCCCCTACCTCCTACTCCCTCTGCCTCCTATGTTACTATATGGAAGAAAGGACCAACACGGCGACCTAACCTTCGTTGTACTGTTGCTCAACACACAATGACGTCACACAAAGGGAGGCACTAAATGAAGTCACACACCTCCAAGGTTATGCTTTCTGTCGTCCCTTTTCTTGCGGCTCTTTTGCCTGTTGGTTCTTTAGTTAGATTGCAACAATGAAATTGGGTATTTGCAGCTTTTATTGCCACTAGAAGCAGGTCCGCTGAGAGGGGTGAGGAGAGCCACTACGTCTGGCCGCCGGACCCCTCGCAGCTGCCGAGCCCTGCCTCTCCCGCCCATACCCGGTCAAAACTCTATTCCTGGGCCCCGGCGACCCTGACTAGGAGTAAAACATGTGTACAATTTCAAGAGTGCAGCAAAAGGATGTATGTGGCACAATTACGACAACCGTTCATACAAAAAAACACAGCAACAAACAGCTACCTACAGGCAGATGGTCATTACCCAAAAGCTCTTATTAAAGGTATCCCTACTGGACCATTTGTAAGGATTCGCTGAAACTGTGCTGACCTTTGTGAATTTTAAAAATAAGCTGAACTAATGAAGAGTACATTCCTATACAGGGGATACAGTCACAAAAACATCAAAGGGGCTTACCAAAACGCCCTGGGGATGGAGAGACAAATGCTTCTGCATTGGCAAAAATAGATGAAAGAGG
This sequence comes from Ascaphus truei, assembly GCF_040206685.1. Taxonomy (NCBI): domain Eukaryota; kingdom Metazoa; phylum Chordata; class Amphibia; order Anura; family Ascaphidae; genus Ascaphus; species Ascaphus truei. The sequence continues at coordinate 115,443,992 of NC_134488.1, read as the reverse complement.
ATAAAAAGACTATCAGATTTATAGGGACCTATAATTCACAATGGTCAACCATAACCTCAATCTATTAAAAAAAAACATTGGCACATACTCCTGGAGGACAGGGATCTTATAAATGTCCTAAAACCTACCCCCGCCATGGTCAGAAGGAGGTGAAAAAACCTTATTAATAATAATAATATGTTCTTGTATAGAGCTGCCAGCTTTACGTAGCGCTTTACAGAGACATTTTGCAGGCACAGGTTCCTGCCCCGTGGAGCTTACAATCTATGTTTTTTGGTGCCTGAGGCACGGGGAGATAAAGTGACTTGCCCAAGGTCACAAGGAGCTGACACCGGGAATTGAACCAGGTTCCCCTGTGCCAGTCAGTGTCTTTACTCACTGAGCCGCTCCTTCTACCTTAAGGACATCTTAGTACACAGTCACTTAAAAAATGACAGTGTAACAACTCAAAGGAATCGTCTTTCTCTGCAAACCAGGGGTACCAATAAATGTGACAGTTGCAACATTTTTAAGATCCAGAAACCCCTTCTTTAACCAAAGAGACACCATAGAATGCTTAATACACCATTTTATCAATTGTAAAACAACAAGGTGCCATCGACCTTATCACATGCACCTGCAGATTAAAACACGCGGGAAAAACTCACAGGCAATTCCGTAGGAGAATTCTCGAACACATAGGATCCATCCGAACGTCTTGGGATACCCTAATTTCTAAACATGTCAGGGAAACACATGATGGGAGCCTGGAAACTCTGAGTTTCCAAGGCCCTGAACATATCCCACATGACAGATGAGGGGTCGCGGGGGGGAGGGGGGACTGGAACCGTAGACTCCTGCAGCAAGAATCGAGATGGACCTATAATTTAAATACTTGGCATCATTTATGTAGACTATGATACATTAGAAAGATCTGACAACATTTTAACCCCCCTACCACTTAATACTTACTGAATGGGAGTCTTTATTGGCTCTTGAAACTGTACCCGAGAAAAAAAAGAGAAATAAACCTTCATTAACAACCATATACATATGGGTAAGAAGGTGCGTTGGATAATGAAAAGGGCTTATTTCTAGCACCTCAAATACATGTCCCTTACGAGGTGTAGTTTAGCATCTATACATCAAACATGTGTCGCTTGTTCTATGGAGCGTCAATAACAGACCGAGCGACTGGGAATCTCAATGGTGACCGAACAGTATACATTTCTGTGCCGTGAGACGGGTGACTTCACCCCCAACGAAGCCTATTTTTGGCGAAACGCGAGTTGGGTGCGTGATGTCACATACGTGTGAGCCCCACTACGGTGGAAGGGGGAGAGCTGTACCTACGGTCTTTACTATAGCATCAGGCGGCTCTATGGCATGCGGTCCTAATGCGGAGGCCATCTTTGCTGAAATAACTGTGTGGGAGTTTAAGCTACTTCTGGGGATGTATAAATAACCCCGTTTTCGGTGACTTGTTCAGCCGATACTATATATTCCATGACTAAGAGCACTTAAAATACGATTTCAGGTATTATCTGGGAGCTATTAACTATACACTCTACGCACAGGTCTTTGCCCTTATTGATAGACTCCGGAGTGTTTATACATCAAGTTAAGTGCTACACATTTTGTTTGCACTTTGTAAATGATTTCCTTTTAAATAATTATCCATTAGCTCTGTCCTGTTAGGCAGCCAACATGACTTAAAGTATAGACAGCAGTTTCTCTGTTACAGTATATGCTGTATGCACAGCTCTTTACAATGAATGATAGACCTTTGAGGATATACATACAAAGTCAAGTGCTGTACATTTTGTTGCACTTTGTAAGTGATCTCTCTTTAACACAGCTATTCATTAGATCTGTTGTATTAGGCAGTCAATGGACATCACCAAAGATACTATTATAAGTATTAGATAAATATCTAAGGTTACACCCAGAACACTTTCTCCTCTCTAATTGGCTGTCTTGTGAGAGAACTAAACTGCCCTGATTATACAAGTCCTTTGTGGTTAGAGCTATATACAGCATGGCGGCTATTTGTCTGTATGTAGCTACTATATTACTTTGATACAAAACACCAATGCTGCCCTTTTGAAATTGTACATGTATTACTTCTAGTGGGAATAAAAGCTGCAAATACCCAATTTCATTGTTGCAATCTAACTAAAGAACTTTTAATAATATCTATTTGAGTTATAGTTTCAAACACTTGACAAACAACAAAGATAGCTTCTTGCTCTTTTCTCTATCACCAACTACGGGCGCACTCATGGTGAATGAGAGTGTGCTGGCGCTCGACGCTCATTTTTCTTGGGGGATTTGTGGCCAGTCAGTTGTGCGCTCGGGGGGGGCGTGTTGGGGGGTACGGCCATGACATCATGGAGCTGGTTCGCCCTCATTTGGCAAACTGCTCATGTGACGCGCCAGCGAATGGAAGAAATAAATTTACTTGCCTCTGCAAGCAACTGAGCGTCGTGCGCTCATAGGGCATGCGCAGGCATGCGCTCTCCTGGACAAACACATTGTAGCAATGTGTTTGATCGCGCTGAGCACGAACATGCGCGTCCGCTCAGCATCACCCTGGCCGCAGTCTTACCTGTGTTCCCGTTGTAGTTCCTCAAGTGCCCGCGGTGCTGTAGAGCGTCGACGCTGCTGCATTTTGGCCAGACAAGTAAATGTGAGATTTCGGGCTGCAGTCGCGTGACGTCAGCATGACGTGAGCTGGTTCAGCCAATGAGGGCAAACCAGCTTGTTGACGCATCCGTGATGCGTTTTCGCCACGCCCCCGATCGCCTCCTCAATCTCCTCCAGCCCAGTGCACACATCGCTGCGGCTGCAGGAATCCGCGCGGTGGCGCGTCGGCACCATCAGCTCGGCCTAAGAAGAGTGCTGTCATAAGTCAAAAGACACCATAGAATATGGTTAACATTACACCTAATAACTCCATCAGAGACTCTCTGCAATACTAAGAGACTCCGTATCCTGAAATAATTATATCTGAATAGAATCTCTCTATATATTCTATATATACCACCCCATTTCAAAGTGTACCCCATTCGTGCGCTCTTTATCTGTTGGAGACTTTACACATCAGCTAAATGAACTATATATATATAAATATATATATCCATAAGTACACTGTACAACCCCCTCACTTTTATTTGTTTTTATCTAGTTTGATGTTTATTTTATGTTTCATCCAATTAAAGATACTTTTAATTTAGACATCATTTCTACCTATTGGGCAGAGCTAAATGATCTACTTTTGTCTTTATCTACTATATATTTCTGAAAGTGTCCTATGTGTCCGTGTCTGTATGTGTCTCCCTGTGTCCCTCCCCGTGTCCCTAGCGGCAATCTCATTGGACCTTGGGCCAGGCCAATGAGATTGCTCCTTTGGCCCGCCCGCCCCCGCACACCTCTCAATGGTCTGAGGCGGAGTGAAGGACACACACACACACACACACACACACACCACTATACACACACACACACACACCACTATACACACACACACACACCACTACACACACACACACACTAGGTAGGGGGGGTGTTACATACATTAGCGGGGCTCACAGTGTTAGCAGCACATCTCCCGCTCTCTTACCTGCCGGTCCCGGAGGCTCCGCCTCTCCCTGTTTCCTGCGCTTTCACCCCCCCCCCCCCCCCCCGGCGCCGCTACAGTCAGCGGGGGAGCGGAGCGAGCGCCCAGGACACAGCGGGGGAGCGGCCACAACACGCTGCCTCCCGCCTCAGATCCACGTGGGAGCTGCCGGACGGGTGTGGGAGCTGCCGGACGGGTGAGGGACCTGCCGGACGGGTGAGGGAGCTGCCGGATGGGTGAGGGAGCTGCCGGACGGGTGAGGCAGTGGCCGGACGGGTGAGTGAGCGGCCTTCACGTCCCCTCACCCCCCTTCACCTCCCCTCACTCACTTCCCCTCCACCTCCCCTCCACCCCCCCTCCACCTCCCCTTCACCCCCCCACCCCCCTTCACCTCCCCTCCACCTCCCCCCTTCACCTCCCCTCCACCCCCCCCCTTCACCTCCCCTCCACCCCCCCTTCACCTTCCCTCCACTCCACCCCCCCCTTCACCTCCCCTCCACCCCCCCTCCACCTCCCCTCCACCCCCCTTCACCTCCCCTCCACCCCCCCTCCACCTCCCCTCCACCCCCCCCCCCTCCACCTCCCCTCCACCCCCCTCCACCCCCCCTCCACCACCTCTTCACTCCCCTCCACCCCCCCTTCACCTCCCCTCCACCCCCCTTCACCTCCCATCCACCCCCCCTTCACCTCCCCTCCACCCCTCCCCTTCACCTCCACCCCTCCCCTTCACCTCCACCCCCACCTTCACCCCCCCTCCACCCCCACCTTCACTCCCACCTTCACCCCCCCTCCACCCCCACCTTCACCCTCACCTTCACCCACCCACCTTCACCCCCACCTTCACCCCCCCCCTCCACCCCCCAACCACCCCCACCTTCACCCCCCTCCACCCCCACCTTCACCCCCCTTCACTCCCCCCTTACAACCTCCCACCACCTCCCCCCTCCTCCCCCCTTCCCACCTTTACATCCCGGGCAACGCCGGGTATATCAGCTAGTTTGCATATATTTATACTCCTTAGATCTTAGCTAGCACCGTCTTCATCTGAAATGTACATCATTTAGTTATCCATCCCTATATACTTTTGCATGTTGCCCAGATTGTGTTTTTAACCCCATGGCTGCTAGAGGAGTCAGCAAAGCATTGCAATGCAACCAATGGGTACATCCATTTAGTAAACAAAGAAAATGTATATATTTAAGCAATTTACCAATGTGATTGCAGTCCTTAGCCAGAATTTTCCACTTTTAAAAAAAGTCACATCTTTGTGTCATTTGGAAAGTGAATAGGTTTTATATTTTCCAAAGGGACATTAATATTGTCCATTATATCCTGTTCACCACCCTTAGATGTTTGGCCAAAAATGCCAGCCAAATTACCTTCCAGGGAGAAGAAAGGGAAGGAGTCTGGAGATGGTGCTTTGCCGGCGAAAGAGGAGACTCGCCGGTATTATCAAGAATTCGATCTGTTGAAGATAGAAAAAGATTCTCAGAGACCCAGCGAGGTTCACGCCATATCTGACATGGAGGAATAGATTAAGCTAGAGAGAAAATATGACAGATTTGTGAGTGCCCGTTTACATGTCATTACCCAGAATCCTTGGCTGCAGTGGATGCATTGTATGCTACGAGCTAAATGGAGATTCCACATGAAGCGGTGAGGCAGAGCACAGCCGTTCAATAAGGATATATCAGGATCACAGCAGCAGGGTAAAAAAACTTCTTTATTGAAACACCATGGTGCAGACAGGAATGGAGGGTAGCTCTTACGCATTTCACGCCTGTACGGCGCTTCGTCAATCAAGAAACCATTGTTGATTTTGTCAAGACTGATTACCTATAGTCATTTGAGCACTATTGTTGAACTCTGTTCTACTTACCTATATGCTATGAGCTAATGTGGTGACGCCAGGTTTGTGGGACCTGCCTGAGACATCTGAATGTGTCACACGTGGTCGTTTTATTTCCTGTAGAGGAGGGGTTTCTGTCGCCATAACTTACTTTGTGTACAGAGATTTGCAGAACTTGATAACTCCCGTTTTCTATGTCATTGGCACATTGGAGAATGGTTTAAATTTAAGAGAATTCCTAGAGGTCTAAACACACACAAAAAAAGTCTCCAACTTTTGGTTTTCAAGATAGTGATTTGGTGCAGAAATAGGAGATTGTTCTGAATGGCTGCTCCTGGATATGAATGGAACTGATTATTCCGTTCATGCCAAACATGGGAAATATCCATGGAGAATTAAATGAAACCACTACAGACCAAATTACATCAACATATGGATATGGAGGGATTAAATGATTTAGATCAATCCCTAGCACAAAATATAAATAGATCGGAAAAATAAATTCTGTTTTAAAAACAAGTCAAATTTGAGAGAGATAAATTAGACCAGGGGGGCTCAACTCCAGTTTTCAAGTCCCCGCCCCCAACAGGTCAGGTTTTCAGGATATCCCAGCTTCAGCATAAGTGGCTCAATCAGCCCCTACTTCAGCACAGGTGGCTCAATTAGTCCCTGCTTTCAGTCAGTCTTTGACTGGGCCTCCGATTGAGCCACCTGTGCTTAATCAGGGATAACCTGAAAACCTGACCTGTTTGGGCAGGCTTGAGGACTGGAGTTGAGCACCCCTGGGTTAGACCACGAAAAGAATCAGGTTTATGCCTGGCAAAAAAAAACCCGACACCTATAAGAAGTACAAGGAAATATACTCCACAAATAAATACAACTCAAATGCCTCAGATACACAGATCAATATTAAATAAATCACTTGCTGAATCAGCGAGTGGAGCGTCGGATTGTTCTGATGGTGATATGTTTTCTCATTCAGTATCAGGTGCCAACTCAGAGGAGGACTTAACCAATTCTCCTAGCCATAACCGAAGATTTGGACAACGGGCCTATTGGGGACATCATTTGAGAGATACAGATTCCACAGCCAATATACAGTAGGGACACAGCAACAAAACAAAACGGAAAAGGATAAGACACAGCAGGAAAAGAAAACCAAATAAGATTCTCCAACAAACGGAAAAATAACTTTTAATTGAAAATTGAAGTGTGATTAACATCTCCAATGTCCATTTCACTGAAGCTAAAGTCTCACTTTTGAATAAGGGCTGAAAGTTTGCTTCACATAGGAATTTTAGATTATTTGACACGATTGTAGATTTGCACAAATGTGTGCACAAACTAACTTTGAAAATGTTCTTTAATGATAAAATGGATGAGGGGGGGGGGATTACATAGTTGTGGGACCTCTCCAAATTCTCCTCAGTCCCTTTCAGATGTTAATGGCTCATTATCTCTCTGGAGTACGGAGGGGTAGGGCAATCATTTAAAGAGCTATGTGTAATACAAGATCTCAATGATTTGTTAGGTAAACAGATTTCTGAGGTAGATCTCTCTGCCTTTTCTGGAAGAGGGAACTCGGGCTATACAAAATGATGTATAGTTCATCCCACATATGCTAAGGCTACCTGTCTCACTACATTTGAAAACTTGGTATAGAGTGATCTTTTGTTATTGTTGAATGGGTATTGTGTTGGTCCGGCCTCTCCCAATTTTGATCAATTATAATCTTACCAAGGAAGGGTTATTAGCCTTGGAGGCATTAAAATCAAACAAATCCCTGTTAATCAAGGGTACAGATAAAGGGGGAGCCATTGTTCAGCACAGGTGCGACTACCATTGGAAGAGGCTCTTCGTCAACTCATGGATACTGGCTCCTATGTTATACTGCAGTCTGGATACACCATATTCTGTTTGAAAAACTTGAAGGATGGATGAGAGGAGGGGTGTATTCTTGGAGTCCTGGCTGACAATGAGGTGGATTTTCTATAACCAAAATTCAATCCAGTTATACCAATTTTTCACCACCTCCCAACGATCCATCAAACTCTGATCTCCACTCCATGGAGGCCCACCATCTGGAGTATTGGATCTTTGGGAGATGGTTTATCACGTTATGTGAACCATTTTTTTGCAGCCTTTAGTTCATTCTCTGCCGTCGTTTATTTTTGATAGTGGCGACCCTGAACCAATTACAGAATTTCAAGTGGAAAATACATTATATTTACGTTACCTTGCACTTGATGTTACGCCCTTATACACTATTACAGAACATCCGCCAGGGATGACAGCTGTTCGATATTTTTAGATTACTCTGATATTTCACTATAACAAGGCACTTTCATTTTGGATTCTACATATTTTTTGATGACTAATTTGCAATTAGATCGGGTTTTCTATCTCCAGACACGTGGAATGGCAATGGGTATAAGCTTTGCCCCCTCCTATGCCAACCTATTCATGGGCCACATGGCTGGACATAGAAACAAGTTTAGGGATCACATTGTATTCTACAGGCGATTTATTGATGATTTATTATCTTTCTCCTTGTATTGATATTCTGAACACCAATCATTATAATTTGCACTTCACATTTAACTATAATCACCAACACATTCACTATACAGATGTATTAATGTGTATTGTTCTTCATCTCAACATTCAAATTGATGTGTTTCAAAAATTAACTTCACACAATACATTTTTTAGGAGCAGACAGCTGTCACCCTACACCTTTACTTAGAGGTGTCACTAAGGCAGGGGAGCTCAATCTTTTTTCCCTGCGCCCCCCCCCCCCCTGCCGTCTGAACCCTTCTCCACTCGCCCTCCTGCTTACCTTGTCATCATGACGTCACGTTGCCACGGCAACGCAACGTCACATGACCCCACGGCGTCATTTCACGCCGCATTGCCATGGCGATGCATGACCAGGAGCGTCTGAAACAAGGTAAGTAGAAGTTTACAGAGGTCCTGCAGCTCCCCTGGCATTCATTTAAATGTATTCGGGAAACACGCGGGGCCCTCTGTAAACCAGCAGCGAGTCTGAGGGGGGGGCACACCCCCCACTTTGCGCACCGCTACCCTAAGGCAGCGGTGCGCAAACTGTGGGGCGTGACCCCCAGGGGGGGCGCGACACTGCCGACGGGGGGCGCGGGGTTTACAGAGGCCCCGCGCGCTTCCCGAAGGCACTTAAATTAAGTGCCGGGGGAGCTGCAGGGCTTCTGTTAACCTAACTTACCGTGGCTCCGGCGGCTTCCTCCCTGTGTCGCCATGGCAACGCGGCGTCAAAATGACGCTGCGAGGTCATGTGACGTCACGTTGCTATGGCAACGTGACGTCATTACGCCGGAGCGCGGGTAAGTTGGGGTTGGGAGGGGGGCGCAGGAGTGAGGGGACAGCCGGCAGGGGGGCGCAGCGAAAAAAGTTTGCGCCCCCTGCCCTAAGGGACAGTTTATAAGGCTGAGGAGAAATTGTTAAAATCATGAGGACTTTTTGACTCAATCCATAGACCTGTATGATAGATTTAGAAGAAGGGTTTGTCACCCCTATGATCTTGAGAGGGTCTTTGGAGATGTTGTATCCATGGATAGATCGTGTCTATTAAGGCATTCTAAGGCCTGGGACATAGTGAATTAATCAGTGCGGAGGTGTGTCGGGGGCGGGTCTGGGGGCGGCCTGTGACGTCACGGAGCTGGTTCGCCCTCATTGGGCGAACCTCTCACGTGACCGGCCCTGCGCTCCGGCGAGCACCAAATTGGAAATCTTCCTGAGACACACGCTTCCCCAAGCGTGCGGACGCTTGCGCGAGTCCCTGCTAAAGCCGCTCTCATTGGGGCTGCAGTGGCTCAGTGCCGAGTGTGAGCGCGGCTCAGCACGGCTCAGCCTTGCTCACACCACTATGTCCCAGGCCTAAGAGAGAGACAGATAGAGGGGGGCACTCAACTCTTTATTACTCAGTATAGCAGACAGGTAATCAAATGAAGTCAATTATACATCAACATTGGGATTTTTTTGTCTCTTGATCCTGTTTAAAAACTCCTTACTCATTCAGGTCCAAAATTTGCATTTAGACGGCCTAAAACAATTGCCAATTATGTCTCTCCAAGTCTTTTTAATTGTATAGATCCTGTAGAGACGTTACATTTTCCAAAAGGGGTCACACAGATCCGGTCATTGTAAGGCTAAGGCCCCGGTCACGCCGCTGTAACGCGCGCCCGCGATATTGGCGGCGCGTTCAGCCGATTCCCCGGTCTGCAGCTCACTGCAGGAGGAGAGACCGGGGGGGGCGTGGCGGGGGAGTGACGGGGGCGCGGCCATGACGTCACCCGGCAGGTTCGCCCTCATTGGCTGAACCGCCGGGGGGCGTGCCTAATCGCTCGACGCGAGTCCTGCTCTCAATTCTATTGAGAGCAGGAGCAGCTCTCGCCCGAGCGCTGCGGCCCCCCCTCGCAGCGGGCCCGGCACCATTGAGGGGAGGGCTCTCGTCCGTGCAGTGTCCACCACAGCGGACGCTGTAGTAGGCAGCGGGGGCAAGGCCTAATATGTGTTCCTACAAGTTTGTTAATATGTGTTCCTATATGAAACCCTCAACGTGCTTTACTTCTCAAATAACAAAAAGGTGTCAGAAGCTATTGTCCTTTATCAACTGTAACACCAATTTTGTTATTGTGTTTACTTCCCTGTGGCTGTGGGAAACAGTATGTCAGTGGGAGCACCAGGTCTCACAAGATTAAGATAATGGAGCATGTGCGGTTGACAAGGGACAGTGACCTAAATCATCCACTTTCGAGACATTGCAATATGTGTGCACAGGGTAATATCAACAAATGTACATGTATTGGGATTGAACATATCCCATGTCCTATTAGAGGTGGTTATAGAATCGAGGGGTTGGATCACTATCAGATATATACTTTAAAGACCCGTATACCATTGGGTCTCAGTACTGATTGGGACTCGAGTAATTTTCTATAGATGTCTTTTTTGTTAGATACGTTATCAGACACAGTATTATTAAAGCAGCAGTCCAGGCTGCTGTTTATTTTTTTAACCCTTTAATATGCGCATCAATACAATCCACACAAGGATAAGTCATTCGCTAAGTTGCCGATCGATCCGTTCTCATGTGTTCAATCGGCGAAGATTCGGCTCGGGGGTTCACTAAATGGCTGTCAGTGCTGTAGAAGAGGACCAAAGATGCAAAGTTCTTTGGGGGAAGATCATGTGACCAGGCAGTCACTAGATACAATTGGTGAACTGCTAGAGAGAGGGCAGGGCTCAAAAAGCGGGCTGTCAACGCCTCACGTCTGTCCCAGATGTAAGCAATGTGTTACATCAGGAGTGCGCAAAGTGGGGGGCGGGAGAATTTCCAGGGGGGGTGAGGAGGCTACAGAGGTCCCGCGCTCTCCCCCAAGGCACTTCAATTAAGTGCCGGGGGGACCGCACGAGGCCCCTGCAGCATCTCCTACCTGCTCTTTGGCGATGTGTCGCCATGGTAACCGGCGGCAAATGACGACGCAGGTCACGTGACGACACATGACCACGCAACATCATTTGACGCCGGTCAGGAGGGGGGGGGGTCATGAGCCGGGAGGTGAGAAGGCAGTGGGGGCGCAGGGTCGAAACTTTGCACACCCCTGTGTTACATGCTGTACCATGCAGCTTGGAACAGAAAATAACCTTTTATGTGAGATGATATATACGTCAACTGAGCTTCAAAATCAAATGTATCCATGATAGGCCACAATGTTTTTGCTTTTTATATGTCTATAAAATGTATTGCAAAACATTCTCTTAAAGCTGCAGTCCAACCAATATCCTACATGTGTGTTTTTTTGTAATAAATCAGTTCTGTACTATGAGAAAATACTTGTAGCATTAAAAAAAAATACATCTCTAAATGAATTTTTTTTATGTATTCTAATGTAACAAGCATTTTTTGTTTCTATAGCAACCATTTACAAAGTCACATCCCCTTCCTCTTCTGAAACAGGCTTTGACACACCCTCCTTAAGCCCTGCCCTCTCTCTAGCAGTGCACCAATTGTATCTAGTGATACCTGGTCACATGATCTTCCCCACAGAACTTTGCATCTTTGGTCCTCTTCTGCTGCACTGACTGCCATTTAGTGAACCCCCGAGCCGAATCTTTGCCGATCGGTCGACAATTTAGCTAATTACCTATCATTGTGTGGATTGTATTGATGCACATATTAAAGGGGCGGGAGGGGGGCGGCAGCTTGGGCTTCTGCCTTAAGGGTTTGCATCTTTTAAAGTTAAGGTAATGGCTTTTTCTCTTTCACAATCTTTTAAACAGATTGAAAACCCCTGATATAACCTCCAGATTCCTGTAACCACATGTGCATTTCCTCCAGGGACCTCTCACATTTCTCCTTCAATTGCATTAACCCTTCGGTGACGGTGGGGCTTACAAGACAGTGCTTTGCTCTGCACTGCAGGGCCTCCCAGGCACTGAAAGAGTGCGTTCACTTCCAGCATTGCTTCCTCTGCAACAAAACATTCCAGTCTGATTACAATTTGGGTTAAAAAAAAAAAAAAAAAAGTAAGGATTTTTCTGTTACCGGACACAACATGTGAAGTAAACGCATGTTAATGACACTGAGTAGTTATCAGGGAAATATACCGTTGTTTGAGGTGCAGTGAAAGTGTGGGAGCTGCTGTTGGATGTAGGAGATCAGTCTGATAAAGGGGTGTGCTACATTAACACATTCACTGCCAGAGCCTATCCCCCAACAGTGAAAGCCTTCTCTCTGCACCCTATGCTATGGGGCATAGGTATCAAGACAATAGCGGTGCAGCTCTGGGGCAAAAATACTGCTCCACATGTTCTCAAGAATTACAATCCTATTGAAATCAATGGGATTTTTTTCCGCTGCTATATCAGCTGCAGTTTTTCTGGCCCATAACTCTACCACTTTTGCCTTGATACAGATGCCCCTGTGACTACTGCATGTTCACCGGCTCGCGCTGAACCAGTGGTGGCCAACTCCAGTCCTCTAGGGCCACCAACAGGTCAGGCTCTAAGGCTATCCCTGCTTCAGCACTGGTGGTGGTCATTCTTGATTGAGTCCGCTGTGCTGAAGCAGAGATATCCTGAAAGCCTGACCTGTTGGTGGCCCTTCAGGACAAGCGTTGGCCACCCCCTGCGTTAAACCTACTCCACTCTGTAGCGCAGGTCCCTCTGGCAGTGTCTGCAGCCGCCACTGTAATGTGTCTCTTCGCTGCTGCACAACGAATCACTCATCACCTTGCAAAGAGTGCCTTGTGGTGGCGTGTCCCGCGCTCCCCTTTAGAGGGATACATGGGGGGCGGGGGGGTGGTTACTGGCTCTATCTCAAGTGAAGGGGTTAAGTCAAATAACAGCAGGCGCCCCTCATGAGCGGAGACCAGACAGACTACAACATGATCCATTTGAGGGGACATCTGGGGAGGGCGGAACCTGACCCGTATTAGGAGACTCTAGCTCCCTTGGTCCCTAGACTTGTGGTCCCTGAACACATGTTGGAGTGATATATTTAACGTGCTTAAACAGTGCTATTTCTCTAATACAACGTGCATACAATGGGAATTAATAACATGTCCTTAATATATTAATATCTTATAATTATTATTATTATTATTAATATCTAAATGAGAGGGAGAATATGACCAACGTGTTTTAATTTTTTTTTAAATGACGAAAAGCTTCAAAAACTGAATTCATAGATCTCCTATTGTAAAGATTGGACAATGTTTAGACCCAAGGCGCGCTGAGATAAAATTAGTGATTAAAAGTTGTTATTAAAACAGACAATTGACATACGAGAGAGAGAAAAAACACAAGTAGAGTGTAGCAATTAGTACAATGTTAATAATAACTTTATTTCATATGGTGCTTTTCTCCCAGTGGGAACTTAAAGCGCGTCACAATGACAGTACAGCGCACAGTACGCAGCACATAGGGTTGTTTCAGACACAGTCCCTGCCCAGATGAGCTTACAATCTGTTTTTGGTGCCTGAGGCACAGGGAGATAAAGTGATGAGCCCAAGGTCACAAGGAGTTGACACTGGGAGTAGAGCCAGGTTCCCCTGCTTCACACTCAGTGTCACGGGTTGACAGTCAGTGTCTTTACTCACTGAGCCGCTCCTGCAGCCCTTTGATTGGACGCTTGTTACAAGTTGCTGAGTGCTACTAACAACTTTGAACAATCCTCCAATCTTGTACTAATTGCTACACTATACTTGGTTTCACTACTCAATGCTCCTTGAGTTTTAAACTACCCGTGATGGAAGGAAGTACTGCTCATTGATTCCGCTGGCTGCCCCTTATATCCTGGCTTTGAGTCTTCATTGCGCCAGGATTTCTTGGCAATGACTTCATGTGAGTCTTGGCTGTATGTTGCAGGATAGAGCAATGCTTAACCCAGGTAACAGCTCCCACTGCATTCTCCACAGTTGCAAAAGAGATGATTAATATAGATAAGGTGACTTGACTTCATGCTGTATACCATGGGGTAGCCAATTCCAGTCCCCAAGGTCTACCAACAGGCTAGGGGTTCAGGATATCCCTGCTTCAGCACCGGTGGCTCAATCAGTGGCTCAGTCCATGACTGAGCCATTGATTGAGCCACGGGTGCTGAAGCAGGGATATCCTGAAACCCTGGGGAAAAAGGGGGAAAAAACAGCACACAACGCTCATAGTGAATTATGAGCCTTGTGCATTGTTTTTTCTTCCTTTTCCCCAACATTTAAGAGGTGTTGAGACATCTTTATTCAACAGCAGCAGACCAACTCATGTATACACGTTTAAGGTCCCGATTATTCATACAGCACCCTTACTATATGATAGCACTTTTGCACTTTCATCATTGGACTCTAGATATTTGATTTATCACAGAGTTGTTTATCACTGCACGATTCATTTATTGTGTTTTTCACTGTGAATTATTACGCAATTGTTGCGCGCTTTATTTTTTCCTTTTCATGTCCTGAAACCCTGTCCTGTTGGTGGCCCCTGGAGGCTGGGAAGCTGGCACGCCTGCTGTATGGTATAGAACAATTATACTGGAATAAAATGGTATGGTGGTAAGGAGACGCGTGTGTGCGCAGGGTGTGATACATAGGATCCTTTAGTGATCCATGACTGCATGATTACATCAATAGCTTCTTTTTAAACTCCAGGTGACTCCCTTATTCCTTTTATGGTTTTTCACGCAATAACTATACGAAATAACCCTTTTGCATATAGATTTTTTTTTTTTTACTGTAAAGTCAACATTTCCTTTTTTTTTTTTGTACCGTTCTTCCTTTTTTTTTTTTTTTAAATCTGGCTTGGGGTGTGTGACACGCCAGAGACAGAGAGTCACTGCAGTAGGCTGCGCAGATGCCAAAACAGATGCATTGCCGCCGTCGCGTGCGCTTATAGTAAGCACGACGCGACGGCTTGGTTCGCGATCGCTGGAAGTCATCTCTATTTGATTTTTCCAACGACTGCAGCCTGACGTCGCCGGCACTATAAGCGTAGGGCAGGAGGGGCCGGCTCCTGTCCTCAAGGGCCACCAAGAGGCCAGATATTAGGGATATCCCTGCTTCAGCACAGGTGGCTTCAGCCTTTGATTGAGCCACCTGTGCTGAAGCAGGGATATCCTTAAAACCTGACCTGTTGGTGGCCCTTGAGGACTGGAGTTAGGTCACACCTAAACTTGGGGTTACTGACCTCCAGACCCTGAGAAAGGATGGGTGTAACATCCCAGCTGGGCATCATTAAAATAGTACAGTGTTATCCCCCGGCCTTATGTCCCTCTCCTCACGCCACAATTCAGCGGAAGCCCTATTTCCGTGTGCAGAAAGGCCAAAGAATGCACGTCACATTATCGAAAGATAACGCAACGTTAGGCTGTGCTGGTGCCTGCTAGTCCTGGCTCGTTTTTGCATATAAATTAGCTTAGTGTCTTATCTAGGGAAAAGGGGCGTGCATTGCATTTAAAGGCATTGATAGCGTAAGGTACGTTTAACCTATTCAGTGCCAGAAGGGCTTTCAACTTATTGCTCTGTCTGGAAGTTATTTATTAAGATCGACCCGGCTGCAAAACTTGGGCAAAAAAAAAAACTGCACACGTTCCCATTTGAAACCAATAGTATTTTCTTGATTGAGAAATCGGATACAGTGTTTCTGCCCAGCCAGGGAGACTTTGATAAATGCCCCACCCCACGTGTTAATGGGTTTTTAAATGTAGATACAAAAGCCGAAGCAAAAGCTTTTGTTAGCAGTTAATCGACTCATTTAGGAATAATGATTTAACAATGCCACGGTGATTCCTGCCTTATTACCAGGCATTTCCCAATTTGTGTGTGTGACCCTGTTACTTGGACAGTTCCTGTGATTATCTTTCTTTAACTCTCCAAGTGGTTTATACAGAAACAGGGGTAGCCAATTCCAGTCCTCAAGAGCTACCAACAGTTCAGGCTTTCAGAATATCCCTGCTTCAGCACAGGAGTCTCAATCAGTGGTTACAGCAACGAAAAGCAACAGCGGCATCTAGTGATCAATGTGATAACTGCACCTCTACAAACATCAGGGTCTATGCATCAAAGGTAAAAGTGTGGCACACATCTGGGGCAAATAACTGCTCCAGATATATCAAAGGGGGGAAAAAATGGGGGGGGGGGGGGGGTGCTGATCACGCACATTTTAAGTGAAACTTCTTTGGCTTTTGTCACTGTTTTGTGATGTGATGTTTTTAATTAAAAATCAAAACACAATTTCGGTGACAAAACGCAAAGAAGTTTGATTTAGAACGTGCGT